>NW_027227690.1:0-29019 GCF_037783145.1 Equus przewalskii | reverse complement strand
ATCACGTGAGGGGCATGCCGGCACAGCCTCTCAGACTGAACCTCGTGCCGGACACCACAGAACCACCTGCCGGACAGACCGGAACCACCTGCCGGACACGCCGGAACCACCGGCTCGACCCGCCGGAACGACCGCTGGACATGCAAAATCACCTGCCGGCTACGCCGGAAACACTTGGCGAACACTCTGGAATCACCTGCCGGGCATGCCGGAACCACCTCTCAGGTATGCCAGAACCACGTGCCAATGACCCCGGAAGCACCTGCCGAGCACGCCGGAACCACCTGCTCGACTCGCCAGAACCACCTGCCGGACACGCAAAAATCACCTGCCGGCTACGCCACAACCAGTTGGGGAACACTTCGGAATCACCTGCCGGGCTTGCTGGAACCACCTGCCGGTCATGCCAAAATCACCTGCCAACTATGCCAGTACCACTTGGCGGACACTGTGGAAACACCTGTCGGGCCGGCCGGAACCACATCTCAGACGTGCCAGAACCATGTGCATGAGATGCTGGAACCACACCCCGAACAGACGGAAAACACCTGCCAGACCCGTCTGAACAACCTGCCGAGCACGCCGGAGCCACCTGCTCGACTCGCCGGAACCACCTACCTGACATGCCCAAATCACCAGCCGGGTATGCCAGAACCACTTGGCGGACACTCCGGAATCATCTGCCGGACATGCCGGAACCAGCTCTCAGACACACCAGAACCACGTGCCGGAGACGCCGGAAGCACCTGCCGAGCATGCCGGAGCCACCTGCTCGACTCGCCAGAAACACCTGCCGGACACGCCAAAATCACCTGCCGGGTACGCCAGAACCACCTGGCGGACACTCCCAAACCACCTGTCGCGCATGCCGGAACCACCTCTCAGACGTGCCGGAAGCACGTGCCGGACACGCCGGAATCACCTACCGGACAGACCGGAACCACCTGCCGAGCACGCCGGAGCCACCTGTTCGACTCGCTGGAACCACCTGCCGGACAGGCCAATATCAACTGCTGGCTATGCCAGAAGCACCTGGGGGACGGTCCGGAATCACCTGCCAGCCATGGCGGAACCACCTCTCAGACGTACCAGAACCACCTGCCGGAGAAGCTGGAAACACGTCCTGGACAGTCTGGAACCACCTGCCGGCCAAGCCTGAACCACCTGCCAAGCACAACGGAACAACCTGCCGGACACGCCAAAATCACCTGCGTGTTATGCCAGAACCACTTGGAGGACTCTCTGGGATGACCTGCCGGGCATGCCGGAACCACCTCTCAGACGTGCCAGAACCATGTGGCGGACAGTCCGGAATCACCTGTTGGGCATGCGCAACCACCTCTGAGACGTACCAGAACCACATGCCGTGCAGGCTGGAACCACCTACCGGACACACCGGAATCACCTTTCGGGCATGCCGGAACCACCTGTCAGATGTGCCAGAAACACGTGCCGGAGACGCCGGAAGCACCTGCCAAGCACGTTGGAACCACCTGCTCAACTCGCCTGAACCACCTGCCGGACATGCCAAAATCACCTGCCGACTATGCCAGAACCACTTGGCGAACACTCCGGAATCACTTGCCGGGCATGCAGGAACCACCTCTCAGACATGCCAGAACCCCGTGCCAATGACCCCGGAAGCACCAGCCGAGCACGCCGGAACCACCTGCTCGACTCGCCAGAACCACCTGCCGATCACGCAAAAATCACCTGCCGGCTACGCCACAACCAGTTGGTGAACACTTTGGAATCACCTGCCAGGCTTGCTGGAACCACCTGACAGTCATGCCAAAATCACCTGCCAACTACGCCAGAACCGCTTGGCGGACACTGCGGAAACACCTGTCGGGCCGGCTGGAACCACATCTCAGACGTGCCAGAAACGTGTTCATGAGATGCTGGAACCACACCCCGAACAGACGGATACCACCTGCCAGAACCGCCTGTACCACCTGCTGAGCACGCCGGAACCACCAGCTCGACTCACCGGTACCACCTCCCTGACACGCCAAAATCACCTGCTGGGTATGCCAGAACCACTTGGCGGACACTCCGGAATCATCTGCCGGACATGCCGGAACCAGCTCTCAGACACACCAGAACCAAGTGCCGGAGACGCCGGAAGCACCTGCCGAGCATGTCGGAGCCACCTGCTCGACTCGCCTGAAACACCTGCCGGACACGCCAAAATCACCTGCCGGGTATGCCAGAACCACCTGGCGGACACTACGGAATCACCTGCCGCGCATGCCGGAACCACCTCTCAGACGTGCCGGAAGCACGTGCCGGACACGCCGGAAACACCTACCGGACAGACCGGAACCACCTGCCAAGAACGCCGGAGCCACCTGTTCGACTCGCTGGAACCACCTGCCGGACAGGCCAATATCAACTGCTGGCTATGCCAGAACCACCTGGGGGACAGTCCGGGATCACCTGCCAGCCATGGCGGAACCACCTCTCAGACGTACCAGAACCACCTGCCGGAGAAGCTGGAAACACGTCCTGGACAGACTGGAACCACGTGACGGCCATGCCTGAACCACCTGCCGAGCACGGCGGAACCACCTGCCGGACACGCCAAAATCACCCGCGGGCTACGCCAGAACCACTTGGACGACTCTCCGAAATGACCTGCCGGGCATGTTGGAACCACCTCTCAGACGTGCCAGAAGCACGTGGCGGACAGTCCGGAATCACCTGTTGGGCATACGCAACCACCTCTGACACGTACCAGAACCACGTGCCGTGCACGCCGGAACCACCTACCGGACAGACCGGAATCAACTTTTGGGCATGCCGGAACCACCAGTCAGATGTGCCAGAAACACGTGCCGGAGACGCCGGAAGCACCTGCCGAGCACGTCGCAACCACCTGCTCAACTCGCCTGAACCACCTGCCGGACACGCCAAAATCACCTGCCCGCTACACCAGCACCACTTCGGGGACAAGCCGGAATCACGTGAGGGGCATGCCGGCACAGCCTCTCAGACTGAACCTCGTGCCGGACACCACAGAACCACCTGCCGGACAGACCGGAACCACCTGCCGGACACGCCGGAACCACCGGCTCGACCCGCCGGAACGACCGCTGGACATGCAAAATCACCTGCCGGCTACGCCGGAAACACTTGGCGAACACTCCGGAATCACCTGCCGGGCATGCCGGAACCACCTCTCAGATATGCCAGAACCACGTGCCAATGACCCCGGAAGCACCTGCCGAGCACGCCGGAACCACCTGCTCGACTCGCCAGAACCACCTGCCGGACACGCAAAAATCACCTGCCGGCTACGCCACAACCAGTTGGGGAACACTTCGGAATCACCTGCCGGGCTTGCTGGAACCACCTGCCGGTCATGCCAAAATCACCTGCCAACTACGCCAGTACCACTTGGCGGACACTGTGGAAACACCTGTCGGGCCGGCCGGAACCACATCTCAGACGTGCCAGAACCATGTGCATGAGATGCTGGAACCACACCCCGAACAGACGGAAAACACCTGCCAGACCCGTCTGAACAACCTGCCGAGCACGCCGGAGCCACCTGCTCGACTCGCCGGAAGCACCTACCTGACATGCCAAAATCACCAGCCAGGTATGCCAGAACCACTTGGCGGACACTCCGGAATCATCTGCCGGACATGCCGGAACCAGCTCTCAGACACACCAGAACCACGTGCCGGAGACGCCGGAAGCACCTGCCGAGCATGCCGGAGCCACCTGCTCGACTCGCCAGAAACACCTGCCGGACACGCCAAAATCACCTGCCGGGTACGCCAGAACCACCTGGCGGACACTCCGAAACCACCTGTCGCGCATGCCGGAACCACCTCTCAGACGTGCCGGAAGCACGTGCCGGACACGCCGGAATCACCTACCGGACAGACCGGAACCACCTGCCAAGCACGCCGGAGCCACCTGTTCGACTCGCTGGAACCACCTGCCGGACAGGCCAATATCAACTGCTGGCTATGCCAGAACCACCTGGGGGACAGTCCGGGATCACCTGCCAGCCATGGCGGAACCACCTCTCAGACGTACCAGAACCACCTGCCGGAGAAGCTGGAAACACGTCCTGGACAGTCTGGAACCACCTGCCGGCCAAGCCTGAACCACCTGCCAAGCACAACGGAACAACCTGCCAGACACGCCAAAATCACCTGCGTGTTATGCCAGAACCACTAGGAGGACTCTCTGGGATGACCTGCCGGGCATGCCGGAACCACCTCTCAGACGTGCCAGAACCGTGTGGCGGACAGTCCGGAATCACCTGTTGGGCATGCGCAACCACCTCTGAGACGTACCAGAACCACAGGCCGTGCAGGCTGGAACCACCTACCGGACACACCGGAATCACCTTTCGGGCATGCCGGAACCACCTGTCAGATGTGCCAGAAACACGTGCCGGAGACGCCGGAAGCACCTGCCAAGCACGTTGGAACCACCTGCTCAACTCGCCTGAACCACCTGCCGGACATGCCAAAATCACCTGCCGACTATGCCAGAACCACTTGGCGAACACTCCGGAATCACTTGCCGGGCATGCAGGAACCACCTCTCAGACATGCCAGAACCCCGTGCCAATGACCCCGGAAGCACCAGCCGAGCACGCCGGAACCACCTGCTCGACTCGCCCGAACCACCTGCTGATCACGCAAAAATCACCTGCCGGCTACGCCACAACCAGTTGGTGAACACTTTGGAATCACCTGCCAGGCTTGCTGGAACCACCTGCCGGTCATGCCAAAATCACCTGCCAACTACGCCAGAACCGCTTGGCGGACACTGCGGAAACACCTGTCGGGCCGGCTGGAACCACATCTCAGACGTGCCAGAAACGTGTTCATGAGATGCTGGAACCACACCCCGAACAGACGGATACCACCTGTCAGAACCGCCTGAACCACCTGCTGAGCAGGCCGGAACCACCTGCTCGACTCACCGGTACCACCTCCCTGACACGCCAAAATCACCTGCTGGGTCTGCCAGAACCACTTGGCGGACACTCCGGAATCATCTGCCGGACATGCCGGAACCAGCTCTCAGACACACCAGAACCAAGTGCCGGAGACGCCGGAAGCACCTGCCGAGCATGCCGGAGCCACCTGCTCGACTCGCCAGAAACACCTGCCGGACACACCAAAATCACCTGCGGGGTATGCCAGAACCACCTGGCGGACACTACGGAATCATCTGCCGCGCATGCCGGAACCACCTCTAGGACGTGCCGGAAGCACGTGCCGGACACGCCGGAAACACATACCGGACAGACCGTAACCACCTGCCAAGAACGCCGGAGCCACCTGTTCGACTCGCTGGAACCACCTCCCGGACAGGCCAATATCAACTGCTGGCTTTGCCAGAACCACCTGGGGTACAGTCCGGGATCACCTGCCAGCCATGGCGGAACCACCTCTCAGACGTACCAGAACCACCTGCCGGAGAAGCTGGAAACACGTCCTGGACAGACTGGAACCACGTGACGGCCATGCCTGAACCACCTGCCGAGCACGGCGGAACCACCTGCCGGACACGCCAAAATCACCTGCGGGCTACGCCAGAACCACTTGGACGACTCTCCGAAATGACCTGCCGGGCATGTTGGAACCACCTCTCAGACGTGCCAGAAGCACGTGGCGGACAGTCCGGAATCACCTGTTGGGCATACGCAACCACCTCTGACACGTACCAGAACCACGTGCCGTGCACGCCGGAACCACCTACCGGACAGACCGGAATCAACTTTTGGGCATGCCGGAACCACCAGTCAGATGTGCCAGAAACACGTGCCGGAGACGCCGGAAGCACCTGCCGAGCACGTCGCAACCACCTGCTCAACTCGCCTGAACCACCTGCCGGACACGCCAAAATCACCTGCCCGCTACACCAGCACCACTTCGGGGACAAGCCCTAATCACGTGAGGGGCATGCCGGCACAGCCTCTCAGACTGGACCTCGTGCCGGACACCACAGAACCACCTGCCGGACAGACCGCAACCACCTGCCGGACACGCCGGAACCACCGGCTCGACCCGCTGGAACGACCGCTGGACATGCAAAATCACCTGCCGGCTACGCCGGAGACACTTGGCGAACACTCCGGAATCACCTGCCGGGCATGCCGGAACCACGTCTCAGATATGCCAGAACCACGTGCCAATGACCCCGGAAGCACCTGCCGAGCACGCCGGAACCACCTGCTCGACTCGCCAGAACCACCTGCCGGACACGCAGAAATCACCTGCCGGCTACGCCACAACCAGTTGGGGAACACTTCGGAATCACCTGCCGGGCTTGCTGGAACCACCTGCCGGTCATGCCAAAATCACCTGCCAACTACGCCAGTACCACTTGGCGGACACTGTGGAAACACCTGTCGGGCCGGCCGGAACCACATCTCAGACGTGCCAGAACCATGTGCATGAGATGCTGGAACCACACCCCGAAGAGACGGAAAACACCTGCCAGATCCGTCTGAACAACCTGCCGAGCACGCCGGAGCCACCTGCTCGACTCGCCGGAACCACCTACCTGACATGCCCAAATCACCAGCCGGGTATGCAGAACTACTTGGCGGACACTCCGGAATCATCTGCCGGACATGCCGGAACCAGCTCTCAGACACACCAGAACCACGTGCCGGAGACGCTGGAAGCACCTGCCGAGCATGCCGGAGCCACCTGCTCGACTCGCCAGAAACACCTGCCGGACACGCCAAAATCACCTTCCGGGTACGCCAGAACCACCTGGCCGAAACTCCGAAATCACCTGTCGCGCATGCCGGAACCACCTCACAGACGTGCCGGAAGCACGTGCCGGACACGCCGGAATCACCTACCGGACAGACCGGAACCACCTGCCGAGCTCGCCGGAGCCACCTGTTCGACTCGCTGGAACCACCTGCCGGACAGGCCAATATCAACTGCTGGCTATGCCAGAACCACCTGGGGGACGGTCCGGAATCGCCTGCCAGCCATGGCGGAACCACCTCTCAGACCTACCAGAACCACCTGCCGGAGAAGCTGGAAACACGTCCTGGACAGTCTGGAACCACCTGCCGGCCAAGCCTGAACCACCTGCCAAGCACAACGGAACAACCTGCCAGACACGCCAAAATCACCTGCGTGTTATGCCAGAACCACTTGGAGGACTCTCTGGGATGACCTGCCGGGCATGCCGGAACCACCTCTCAGACGTGCCAGAACCATGTGGCGGACAGTCCGGAATCACCTGTTGGACATGCGCAACCACCTCTGAGACGTACCAGAACCACATGCCGTGCAGGCTGGAACCACCTACCGGACAGACCGGAATCACCTTTCGGGCATGCCGGAACCACCTGTCAGATGTGCCAGAAACACGTGCCGGAGACGCCGGAAGCACCTGCCAAGCACGTTGGAACCACCTGCTCAACTCGCCTGAACCACCTGCCGGACATGCCAAAATCACCCGCCGACTATGCCAGAACCACTTAGCGAACACTCCGGAATCACTTGCCGGGCATGCAGGAACCACCTCTCAGACATGCCAGAACCCCGTGCCACTGACCCCGGAAGCACCAGCCGAGCACGCCGGAACCACCTGCTCGACTCGCCAGAACCACCTGCTGATCACGCAAAAATCACCTGCCGGCTACGCCACAACCAGTTGGTGAACACTTTGGAATCACCTGCCAGGCTTGCTGGAACCACCTGCCAGTCATGCCAAAATCACCTGCCAACTACGCCAGAACCGCTTGGCGGACACTGCGGAAACACCTGTCGAGCCGGCTGGAACCACATCTCAGACGTGCCAGAAACGTGTTCATGAGATGCTGGAACCACACCCCGAACAGACGGATACCACCTGCCAGAACCGCCTGAACCACCTGTCGAGCACGCCGGAGCCACTTGCTCCACTCGCCGGAACCACCTACCTGACATGCCCAAATCACCAGCCGGGTATGCCAGAACCACTTGGCGGACACTCCGGAATCATCTGCCGGACATGCCGGAACCAGCTCTCAGACACACCAGAACCAGGTGCCGGAGACGCCGGAAGCACCTGACGAGCATGCCGGAGCCACCTGCTCGACTCGCCAGAAACACCTGCCGGACACGCCAAAATCACCTGCCGGGTACGCCAGAAACACCTGCCGGACACGCCAAAATCACCTGCCGGGTACGCCAGAACCACCTGGCGGACACTCCGAAATCACATGTCGCGCATGCCGGAACCACCTCTCAGACGTGCCTGAAGCACGTGCCAGACACGCCGGAATCACCTACCGGACAGACCGGAACCACCTGCCGAGCACGCCGGAGCCACCTGTTCGACTCGCTGGAACCACCTGCCGGACAGGCCAATATCAACGTCTGGCTATGCCAGAACCACCTGGGGGACGGTTCGGGATCACCTGCCAGCCATGGCGGAACCACCTCTCAGACGTAGCAGAACCACCTGCCGGAGAAGCTGGAAACACGTCCTGGACAGACTGGAACCACGTGACGGCCATGCCTGAACCACCTGCCGAGCACGGCGGAACCACCTGCCCGACACGCCAAAATCACCTGCGGGCTACGCCAGAACCACTTGGACGACTCTCCGAAATGACCTGCCGGGCATGTTGGAACCACCTCTCAGACGTGCCAGAAGCACGTGGCGGACAGTCCGGAATCACCTGTTGGGCATACGCAACCACCTCTGAGACGTACCAGAACCACGTGCCGTGCACGCCGGAAACACCTACCCTGCACGCCGGAACCACCTACCAGACAGACCGGAATCAACTTTTGGGCATGCCGGAACCACCCGTCAGATGTGCCAGAAACACGTGCCTGAGACGCCGGAAGCACCTGCCGAGCACGTCGCAACCACCTGCTCAACTCGCCTGAACCACCTGCCGGACACGCCAAAATCACCTGCCCGCTACTGCAGCACCACTTCGGGGACAAGCCGGAATCACGTGAGGGGCATGCCGGCACAGCCTCTCAGACTGAACCTCGTGCCGGACACCACAGAACCACCTGCCGGACAGACCGGAACCACCTGCCGGACACGCCGGAACCACCGGCTCGACCCGCCAGAACGACCGCTGGACATGCAAAATCACCTGCCGGCTACGCCGGAAACACTTGGCGAACACTCTGGAATCACCTGCCGGGCATGCCGGAACCACCTCTCAGATATGCCGGAACCACGTGCCAATGACCCCGGAAGCACCTGCCGAACACGCCGGAACCACCTGCTCGACTCGCCAGAAACACCTACCGGACACGCCAAAATCACCTGCAGGGTACGCCAGAAACACCTGCCGGACACGCCAAAATCACCTGCCGGGTACGCCAGAACCACCTGGCGGACACTCCGAAATCACATGTCGCGCATGCCGGAACCACCTCTCAGACGTGCCTGAAGCACGTGCCGGACACGCCGGAATCACCTACCGGACAGACAGGAACCACCTGCCGAGCACGCCGGAGCCACCTGTTCGACTCGCTGGAACCACCTGCCGGACAGGCCAATATCAACTGCTGGCTATGCCAGAACCACCTGGGGGACGGTCCGGAATCACCTGCCAGCCATGGCGGAACCACCTCTCAGACGTTCCAGAACCACCTGCCGGAGAAGCTGGAAACACGTCCTGGACAGTCTGGAACCACCTGCCGGCCAAGCCTGAACCACCTGCCAAGCACAACGGAACAACCTGCCAGACACGCCAAAATCACCTGCGTGTTATGCCAGAACCACTTGGAGGACTCTCTGGGATGACCTGCCGGGCATGCCGGAACCACCTCTCAGACGTGCCAGAACCATGTGGCGGACAGTCCGGAATCACCTGTTGGGCATGCGCAACCACCTCTGAGACGCACCAGAACCACATGCCGTGCAGGCTGGAACCACCTACCGGACAGCCCGGAATCACCTTTCGGGCATGCCGGAACCACCTGTCAGATGTGCCAGAAACACGTGCCGGAGACGCCGGAAGCACCTGCCAAGCACGTTGGAACCACCTGCTCAACTCGCCTGAACCACCAGCCGTACATGCCAAAATAACCTGCCGACTATGCCAGAACCACTTGGCGAACACTCCGGAATCACTTGCCGGGCATGCAGGAACCACCTCTCAGACATGCCAGAACCCCATGCCAATGACCCCGGAAGCACCAGCCGAGCACGCCGGAACCACCTGTTCGACTCGCCAGAACCACCTGCCGATCACGAAAAAATCACCTGCCGGCTATGCCACAACCAGTTGGTGAACACTTTGGAATCACCTGCCAGGCTTGCTGGAACCACCTGCCAGTCATGCCAAAATCACCTGCCATGTACGCCAGAACCGCTTGGCGGACACTGCGGAAACACCTGTCGGGCCGGCCGGAACCACCTCTCAGACGTGCCGGAAGCACATGCCAGACACGCCGGAAACACCTACCGGACAGACCGGAATCAACTTTTGGGCATTCCGGAACCACCAGTCCGATGTGCCAGAAACACGTGCCGGAGATGCCGGAAGCACCTGCCGATCACGAGGCAACCACCTGCTCAACTCGCCTGAACCACCTGCCGGACACGCCAAAATCACCTGCCCGCTACACCAGCACAACTTCGGGGACAAGCCGGAATCACGTGAGGGGCATGCCGGCACAGCCTCTCAGACTGAACCTCGTGCCGGACACCACAGAACCACCTGCCGGACAGACCGGAACCACCTGCCGGACACGCCGGAACCACCGGCTCGACCCGCCGGAACGACCGCTGGACATGCAAAATCACCTGCCGGCTACGCCGGAAACACTTGGCGAACACTCCGGAATCACCTGCCGGGCATGCCGGAACCACCTCTCAGATATGCCAGAACCACGTGCCAATGACCCCGGAAGCACCTGCCGAGCACGCCGGAACCACCTGCTCGACTCGCCAGAACCACCTGCCGGACACGCAGAAATCACCTGCCGGCTACGTCACAACCAGTTGGGGAACACTTCGGAATCACCTGCTGGGCTTGCTGGAACCACCTGCCGGTCATGCCAAAATCACCTGCCAACTACGCCAGTACCACTTGGCGGACACTGCGGAAACACCTGTCGGGCCGGCTGGAACCACATCTCAGACGTGCCAGAAACGTGTTCATGAGATGCTGGAACCACACCCCGAACAGACGGATACCACCTGCCAGAACCGCCTGAACCACCTGCCGAGCACGCCGGAGCCACCTGCTCGACTTGCCGGAACCACCTACCTGACATGCCCAAATCACCTGCCGGGTATGCCAGAACCACTTGGCGGACACTCCGGAATCATCTGCCGGACATGCCGGAACCAGCTCTCAGACACACCAGAACCACGTGCCGGAGACGCTGGAAGCACCTGTCGAGCATGCCGGAGCCACCTGCTCGACTCGCCAGAAACACCTGCCGGACACGCCAAAATCACCTGCCGGGTACGCCAGAAACACCTGCCGGACACGCCAAAATCACCTGCCGGGTATGCCAGAACCACCTGGCGGACACTCCGAAATCACCTGTCGCGCATGCCGGAACCACCTCTCAGACGTGCCTGAAGCACGTGCCAGACACGCCGGAATCACCTGCCGGACAGACTGGAACCACCTGCCAAGAACGCCGGAGCCACCTGTTCGACTCGCTGGAAGCACCTGCCGGACAGGCCAATATCAACTGCTGGCTATGCCAGAACCACCTGGGGGACGGTCCGGGATCTCCTGCCAGCCATGGCGGAACCACCTCTCAGACGTAGCAGAACCACCTGCCGGAGAAGCTGGAAACACGTCCTGGACAGACTGGAACCACGTGACGGCCATGCCTGAACCACCTGCCGAGCACGGCGGAACCACCTGCCCGACACGCCAAAATCACCTGCGGGCTACGCCAGAACCACTTGGACGACTCTCCGAAATGACCTGCCGGGCATGTTGGAACCACCTCTCAGACGTGCCAGAAGCACGTGGCGGACAGTCTGGAATCACCTGTTGGGCATACGCAACCACCTCTGACACGTACCAGAACCACGTGCCGTGCACGCCGGAACCACCTACCGGACAGACCGGAATCAACTTTTGGGCATGCCGGAACCACCAGTCAGATGTGCCAGAAACACGTGCCGGACGCGCCGGAAGCACCTGCCGAGCACGTCGCGACCACCTGCTCAACTCGCCTGAACCACCTGCCGGACACGCCAAAATCACCTGCCGGCTACGCCACAACCAGTTGGGGAACACTTCGGAATCACCTGCCGGGCTTGCTGGAACCACCTGCCGGTCATGCCAAAATCACCTGCCAACTACGCCAGTACCACTTCCCGGACACTGCGGAAACAGCTGTCGGGCCGGCCGGAACCACATCTCAGACGTGCCAGAACCATGTGCATGAGATGCTGGAACCACACCCCGAACAGACGGAAAACACCTGCCAGACCCGTCTGAACAACCTGCCGAGCACGCCGGAGCCACCTGCTCGACTCGCCGGAACCACCTACGTGACATGCCCAAATCACCAGCCGGGTATGCCAGAACCACTTGGCGGACACTCCGGAATCATCTGCCGGACATGCCGGAACCAGCTCTCAGACACACCAGAACCACGTGCCGGAGACGCCGGAAGCACCTGCCAAGCATGCCGGAGCCACCTGCTCGACTCGCCAGAAACACCAGCCGGGCACGCCAAAATCACCTGCCGGGTACGCCAGAACCACCTGGCGGACACTCCGAAACCACCTGTCGCGCATGCCGGAACCCCCTCTCAGACGTGCCGGAAGCACGTGCCGGACACGCCGGAATCACCTACCGGACAGACCGGAACCACCTGCCGAGCACGCCGGAGCCACCTGTTCGACTCGCTGGAACCACCTGCCGGACAGTCCATTATCAACTGCTGGCTATGCCAGAACCACCTGGGGGACGGTCCGGAATCACCTGCCAGCCACGGCGGAACCACCTCTCAGACGTACCAGAACCACCTGCCGGAGAAGCTGGAAACACGTCCTGGACAGTCTGGAACCACCTGCCGGCCAAGCCTGAACCACCTGCCAAGCACAACGGAACAACCTCCCAGACACGCCAAAATCACCTGCATGTTATGCCAGAACCACTTGGAGGACTCTCTGGGATGACCTGCCGGGCATGCCGGAACCACCTCTCAGACGTGCCAGAACCATGTGGCGGACAGTCCGGAATCACCTGTTGGGCATGCGCAACCACCTCTGAGACGTACCAGAACCACATGCCGTGCAGGCTGGAACCACCTACCGGACACACCGGAATCACCTTTCGGGCATGCCGGAACCACCTGTCAGATGTGCCAGAAACACGTGCCGGAGACGCCGGAAGCACCTGCCAAGCACGTTGGAACCACCTGCTCAACTCGCCTGAACCACCTGCCGGACATGCCAAAATCAGCTGCCGACTATGCCAGAACCACTTGGCGAACACTCCGGAATCACTTGCCGGGCATGCAGGAACCACCTCTCAGACATGCCAGAACCCCGAGCCAATGACCCCGGAGGCACCAGCCAAGCACGCCGGAACCACCTGCTCGACTCGCCAGAACCACCTGCCGATCACGAAAAAATCACCTGCCGGCTACGCCACAACCAGTTGGTGAACACTTTGGAATCACCTGCCGGGCATGCCGGAACCACCTCTCAGATATGCCAGAACCACGTGCCAATGACCCCGGAAGCACCTGCCGAGCACGCCGGAACCACCTGCTCGACTCGCCAGAACCACCTGCCGGACACGCAGAAATCACCTGCCGGCTACGTCACAACCAGTTGGGGAACACTTCGGAATCACCTGCTGGGCTTGCTGGAACCACCTGCCGGTCATGCCAAAATCACCTGCCAACTACGCCAGTACCACTTGGCGGACACTGCGGAAACACCTGTCGGGCCGGCTGGAACCACATCTCAGACGTGCCAGAAACGTGTTCATGAGATGCTGGAACCACACCCCGAACAGACGGATACCACCTGCCAGAACCGCCTGAACCACCTGCCGAGCACGCCGGAGCCACCTGCTCGACTTGCCGGAACCACCTACCTGACATGCCCAAATCACCTGCCGGGTATGCCAGAACCACTTGGCGGACACTCCGGAATCATCTGCCGGACATGCCGGAACCAGCTCTCAGACACACCAGAACCACGTGCCGGAGACGCTGGAAGCACCTGTCGAGCATGCCGGAGCCACCTGCTCGACTCGCCAGAAACACCTGCCGGACACGCCAAAATCACCTGCCGGGTACGCCAGAAACACCTGCCGGACACGCCAAAATCACCTGCCGGGTATGCCAGAACCACCTGGCGGACACTCCGAAATCACCTGTCGCGCATGCCGGAACCACCTCTCAGACGTGCCTGAAGCACGTGCCAGACACGCCGGAATCACCTACCGGACAGACCGGAACCACCTGCCGAGCACGCCGGAGCCACCTGTTCGACTCGCTGGAAGCACCTGCCGGACAGGCCAATATCAACTGCTGGCTATGCCAGAACCACCTGGGGGACGGTCCGGGATCTCCTGCCAGCCATGGCGGAACCACCTCTCAGACGTAGCAGAACCACCTGCCGGAGAAGCTGGAAACACGTCCTGGACAGACTGGAACCACGTGACGGCCATGCCTGAACCACCTGCAGAGCACGGCGGAACCACCTGCCCGACACGCCAAAATCACCTGCCAACTACGCCAGTACCACTTGGCGGACACTGCGGAAACACCTGTCGGGCCGGCTGGAACCACATCTCAGACGTGCCAGAAACGTGTTCATGAGATGCTGGAACCACACCCCGAACAGACGGATACCACCTGCCAGAACCGTCTGAACAACCTGCCGAGCACGCCGGAGCCACCTGCTCGACTCGCCTGAACCACCTGCTGGACACGCCAAAATCACCTGCCCGCTACACCAGCACCACTTCGGGGACAAGCCGGAATCACGTGAGGGGCATGCCGGCACAGCCTCTCAGACTGAACCTCGTGCCAGACACCACAGAACCACCTGCCGGACAGACCGGAACCACATGCCGGACACGCCGGAACCACCGGCTCGACCCGCCGGAACGACCGCTGGACATGCAAAATCACCTGCCGGCTACGCCGGAGACACTTGGCGAACACTCCGGAAGCACCTTTTGGGCATGCCGGAACCACCTGTCTGATGTGCCAGAAACACGTGCCGGAGACGCCGGAAGCACCTGCCAAGCACGTTGGAACCACCTGCTCAACTCGCCTGAACCACCTGCCGGACATGCCAAAATCACCTGCCGACTATGCCAGAACCACTTGGCGAACACTCCGGAATCACTTGCCGGGCATGCAGGAACCACCTCTCAGACATGCCAGAACCCCGTGCCAATGACCCCGGAAGCACCAGCCGAGCACGCCGGAACCACCTGCTCGACTCGCCAGAACCACCTGCCGATCACGCAAAAATCACCTGCCGGCTACGCCACAACCAGTTGGTGAACACTTTGGAATCACCTCCCAGGCTTGCTGGAACCACCTGCCAGTCATGCCAAAATCACCTGCCGACTACGCCAGAACCGCTTGGCGGACACCGCGGAAACACCTGTCGGGCCGGCTGGAACCACATCTCAGACGTGCCAGAAACGTGTTCATGAGATGCTGGAACCACACCGCAAACAGACGGATACCACCTGCCAGAACCGCCTCAACCACCTGCTGAGCACGCCGGAACCACCTGCTCGACTCACCGGTACCACCTCCCTGACACGCCAAAATCACCTGCTGGGTATGCCAGAACCACTTGGCGGACACTCCGGAATCATCTGCCGGACATGCCGGAACCAGCTCTCAGACACACCAGAACCAAGTGCCGGAGACGCCGGAAGCACCTGCCGAGCATGCCGGAGCCACCTGCTCGACTCGCCAGAAACACCTGCCGGACACGCCAAAATCACCTGCCGGGTATGCCAGAACCACCTGGCGGACACTACGGAATCACCTGCCGCGCATGCCGGAACCACCTCTCAGACGTGCCGGAAGCACGTGCCGGACACGCCGGAAACACCTACCGGACAGACCGGAACCACCTGCCAAGAACGCCGGAGCCACTTGTTCGAGTCGCTGGAACCACCTGCCGGACAGGCCAATATCAACTGCTGGCTATGCCAGAACCACCTGGGGGACGGTCTGGGATCACCTGCCAGCCATGGCGGAACCACCTCTCAGACGTAGCAGAACCACCTGCCGGAGAAGCTGTTAACACGTCCTGGACAGACTGGAACCAAGTGACGGCCATGCCTGAACCACCTGCCGAGCACGGCGGAACCACCTGCCGGACACGCCAAAATCACCTACGGGCTACGCCAGAACCACTTGGACGACTCTCCGAAATGACCTGCCGGGCATGTTGGAACCACCTCTCAGACGTGCCAGAAGCACGTGGCGGACAGTCCGGAATCACCTGTTGGGCATACGCAACCACCTCTGAGACGTACCAGAACCACGTGCCGTGCACGCCGGAACCACTTACCGGACAGACCGGAATCAACTCTTGGGCATGCCGGAACCACCAGTCAGATGTGAAAGAAACACGTGCCGGAGACGCCGGAAGCACCTGCCGAGCACGTTGCAACCACCTGCTCAACTCGCCTGAACCACCTGCCGGACACGCCAAAATCACCTGCCCGCTACACCAGCACCACTTCGGGGACAAGCCGGAATCACGTGAGGGGAATGCCGGCACAGCCTCTCAGACTGAACCTCGTGCCGGACACCACAGAACCACCTGCCGGACAGACCGGAACCACCTGCCGGACACGCCGGAACCACCGGCTCGACCCGCCGGAACGACCGCTGGACATGCAAAATCACCTGCCGGCTACGCCGGAAACAGTTGGCAAACACCTGGCGGACACTCCGAAATCACCTGTCGCGCATGCCGGAACCACCTCTCAGACGTGCCGGAAGCACGTGCCGGACACGCCGGAATCACCTACCGGACAGACCGGAACCACCTGCCGAGCACGCCGGAGCCACCTGTTCGACTCGCTGGAACCACCTGCCGGACAGGCCAATATCAACTGCTGGCTATGCCAGAACCACCTGGGGGACGGTCCGGAATCGACTGCCAGCCATGGCGGAACCACCTCTCAGACGTACCAGAACCACCTGCCGGAGAAGCAGGAAACACGTCCTGGACAGTCTGGAACCACCTGCCGACCAAGCCTGAACCACCTGCCAAGCACAACGGAACAACCTGCCAGACACGCCGAAATCACCTGCGTGTTATGCCAGAACCACTTGGAGGACTCTCTGGGATGACCTGCCGGGCATGCCGGAACCACCTCTCAGACGTGCCAGAACCATGTGGCGGACAGTCCGGAATCACCTGTTGGGCATGCGCAACCACCTCTGAGACGTACCAGAACCACATGCCGTGCAGGCTGGAACCACCTACCGGACAGACCGGAATCACCTTTCGGGCATGCCGGAACCAGCTGTCAGATGTGCCAGAAACACGTGCCGGAGACGCCGGAAGCACCTGCCAAGCACGTTGGAACCACCTGCTCAACTCGCCTGAACCACCTGCCGTACATGCCAAAATCACCTGCCGACTATGCCAGAACCACTTGGCGAACACTCCGGAATCACTTGCCGGGCATGCAGGAACCACCTCTCAGACATGCCAGAACCCCGTGCCAATGACCCCGGAAGCACCAGCCGAGCACGCCGGAACCACCTGCTCGACTCCCCAGAACCACCTGCCGATCACGCAAAAATCACCTGCCGGCTACGCCACAACCAGTTGGTGAACACTTTGGAATCACCTGCCAGGCTTGCTGGAACCACCTGCCGGTCATGCCAAAATCACCTGCCAACTACGCCAGAACCGCTTGGCGGACACTGCGGAAACACCTGTCGGGCCGGCTGGAACCACATCTCAGACGTGCCAGAAACGTGTTCATGAGATGCTGGAACCACACCCCAAACAGACGGATACCACCTGCCAGAACCGCCTGAAACACCTGCTGAGCACGCCGGAACCACCTGCTCGACTCGCTGGTACCACCTCCCTGACACGCCAAAATCACCTGCTGGGTATGCCAGAACCACTTGGCGGACACTCCGGAATCATCTGCCGGACATGCCGGAACCAGCTCTCAGACACACCAGAACCAAGTGCCGGAGACGCCGGAAGCACGTGCCGAGCATGCCGGAGCCACCTGCTCGACTCGCCAGAAACACCTGCCGGACACGCCAAAATCACCTGCCGGGTATGCCAGAACCACCTGGCGGACACTACGGAATCACCTGCCGCGCATGCCGGAACCACCTCTCAGACGTGCCATAAGCACGTGCCAGACACGCCGGAAACACCTACCGGACAGACCGGAACCACCTGCCAAGAACGCCGGAGCCACCTGTTCGACTCGCTGGAACCACCTGCCGGACAGGCCAATATCAACTGCTGGCTATGCCAGAACCACCTGGGGGACAGTCCGGGATCTCCTGCCAGCCATGGCGGAACCACCTCTCAGACGTACCAGAACCACCTGCCGGAGAAGCTAGAAACACGTCCTGGACAGACTGGAACCACGTGACGGCCATGCCTGAACCACCTGCCGAGCACGGCGGAACCACCTGCCGGACACGCCAAAATCACCTGCGGGCTACGCCAGAACCACTTGGACGACTCTCCGAAATGACCTGCCGGGCATGTTGGAACCACCTCTCAGACGTGCCAGAAGCACGTGGCGGACAGTCCGGAATCACCTGTTGGGCATACGCAACCACCTCTGAGACGTACCAGAACCACGTGCCGTGCACGCCGGAACCACCTGCCGGACAGACCGGAATCACCTCTTGGGCATGCCGGAACCACCAGTCAGATGTGCCAGAAACACGTGCCGGAGACGCCGGAAGCACCTGCCGAGCACGTCGCAACCACCTGCTCAACTCGCCTGAACCACCTGCCGGACACGCCAAAATCACCTGCCCGCTACACCAGCACCAATTCGGGGACAAGCCGGAATCACGTGAGGGGCATGCCGGCACAGCCTCTCAGACTGAACCTCGTGCCGGACACCACGGAACCACCTGCCGCACAGACCGGAACCACCTGCCGGACACGCCGGAACCACCAGCTCGACCCGCCGGAACGACCGCTGGACATGCAAAATCACCTGCCGGCTACGCCGGAAACACTTGGCGAACACTCCGGAATCACCTGCCGGGCATGCCGGAACCACCTCTCAGATATGCCAGAACCACGTGCCAATGACCCCGGAAGCACCTGACGAGCAGGCCGGAACCACCTGCTCGACTCGCCAGAACCACCTGCCGGACACGCAAAAATCACCTGCCGGCTACGCCACAACCAGTTGGGGAACACTTCGGAATCACCTGCCGGGCTTGCTGGAACCACCTGCCGGTCATGCCAAAATCACCTGCCAACTACGCCAGTACCACTTGGCGGACACTGTGGAAACACCTGTCGGGCCGGCCGGAACCACATCTCAGACGTGCCAGAACCATGTGCATGAGATGCTGGAACCACACCCCGAACAGACGGAAAACACCTGCCAGACCCGTCTGAACAACCTGCCGAGCATGCCGGAGCCACCTGCTCGACTCGCCGGAACCACCTACCTGACATGCCAAAAAAACCAGCCGGGTATGCCAGAACCACTTGGCGGACACTCCGGAATCATCTGCCGGACATGCCAGAACCAGCTCTCAGACACACCAGAACCACGTGCCGGAGACGCCGGAAGCACCTGCCGAGCATGCCGGAGCCACCTGCTCGACTCGCCAGAAACACCTGCCAGACACGCCAAAATCACCTGCCGGGTATGCCAGAACCACCTGGCGGACACTACGGAATCACCTGCCGCGCAT
This sequence comes from Equus przewalskii, assembly GCF_037783145.1. Lineage (NCBI taxonomy): Eukaryota > Metazoa > Chordata > Mammalia > Perissodactyla > Equidae > Equus > Equus przewalskii. Next base: position 9,151 of record NW_027227690.1, on the reverse strand, counting down.
GCCGGAACCACCTCTCAGACGTGCCGGAAGCACGTGCCAGACACGCCGGAAACACCTACCGGACAGACCGGAACCACCTGCCAACAACACCGGAGCCACCTGTTCGACTCGCTGGAACCACTTGCCGGACAGGCCAATATCAACTGCTGGCTATGTGAGAACCACATGGGGGACAGTCCGGGATCACCTGCCAGCCATGGCGGAACCACCTCTCAGACGTACCATTACCGCCTGCCGGAGAAGCTAGAAACACGTCCTGGACAGACTGAAACCACGTGACGGCCATGCCTGAACCACCTGCCGAGCACGGCGGAACCACCTGCCGGACACGCCAAAATCACCTGCGGGCTACGCCAGAACCACTTGGACGACTCTCCGAAATGACCTGCCGGGCATGTTGGAACCACCTCTCAGACGTGCCAGAAGCACGTGGCGGACAGTCCGGAATCACCTCTTGGGCATACGCAACCACCTCTGAGACGTACCAGAACCACGTGCCGTGCACGCCGGAACCACCTACCGGACAGACCGGAATCAACTTTTGGGCATGCCGGAACCACCAGTCAGATGTGCCAGAAACACGTGCCGGAGACGCCGGAAGCACCTGCCGAGCACGTCGCAACCACCTGCTCAACTCGCCTGAACCACCTGCCGGACACGCCAAAATCACCTGCCGGGTACGCCAGAAACACCTGCCGGACACGCCAAAATCACCTGCCGGGTACGCCAGAACCACCTGGCGGACACTCCGAAATCACCTGTCGCGCATGCCGGAACCACCTCTCAGACGTGCCTGAAGCACGTGCCGGACACGCCGGAATCACCTACCGGACAGACCGGAACCACCTGCCGAGCACGCCGGAGCCACCTGTTCGACTCGCTGGAACCACCTGCCGGACAGGCCAATATCAACTGCTGGCTATGCCAGAACCACCTGGGGGACGGTCCGGAATCGCCTGCCCGCCATGGCGGAACCACCTCTCAGACGTACCAGAACCACCTGCCGGAGAAGCTGGAAACACGTCCTGGACAGTCTGGAACCACCTGCCGGCCAAGCCTGAACCACCTGCCAAGCACAACGGAACAACCTGCCAGACACGCCAAAATCACCTGCGTGTTATGCCAGAACCACTTGGAGGACTCTCTGGGATGACCTGCCGGGCATGCCGGAACCACCTCTGAGACGTACCAGAACCACATGCCGTGCAGGCTGGAACCACCTACCGGACAGACCGGAATCACCTTTCGGGCATGCCGGAACCACCTGTCAGATGTGCCAGAAACACGTGCCGGAGACGCCGGAAGCACCTGCCAAGCACGTTGGAACCACCTGCTCAACTCGCCTGAACCACCTGCCGGACATGCCAAAATCACCTGCCGACTATGCCAGAACCACTTGGCGAACACTCCGGAATCACTTGCCGGGCATGCAGGAACCACCTCTCAGACATGCCAGAACCCCGTGCCAATGACCCCGGAAGCACCAGCCGAGCACGCCGGAACCACCGGCTCGACTCGCCAGAACCACCTGCCGATCACGCAAAAATCACCTGCCGGCTACGCCACAACCAGTTGGTGAACACTTTGGAATCACCTGCCAGGCTTGCTGGAACCACCCGCCGGTCATGCCAAAATCACCTGCCAACTACGCCAGAACCGCTTGGCGGACACTGCGGAAACACCTGTCGGGCCGGCTGGAACCACCTCTCAGACGTAGCAGAACCACCTGCCGGAGAAGCTGGAAACACGTCCTGGACAGACTGGAACCACGTGACGGCCATGCCTGAACCACCTGCCGAGCACGGCGGAACCACCTGCCGGACACGCCAAAATCACCTGCGGGCTACGCCAGAACCACTTGGACGACTCTCCGAAATGACCTGCCGGGCATGTTGGAACCACCTCTCAGACGTGCCAGAAGCACGTGGCGGACAGTCCGGAATCACCTGTTGGGCATACGCAACCACCTCTGACACGTACCAGAACCACGTGCCGTGCACGCCGGAACCACCTACCGGACAGACCGGAATCAACTTTTGGGCATGCCGGAACCACCAGTCAGATGTGCCAGAAACACGTGCCGGAGACGCCGGAAGCACCTGCCGAGCACGTCGCAACCACCTGCTCAACTCGCCTGAACCACCTGCCGGACACGCCAAAATCACCTGCCCGCTACACCAGCACCACTTCGGGGACAAGCCGGAATCACGTGAGGGGCATGCCGGCACAGCCTCTCAGACTGAACCTCGTGCCGGACACCACAGAACCACCTGCCGGACAGACCGGAACCACCTGCCGGACACGCCGGAACCACCGGCTCGACCCGCCGGAACGACCGCTGGACATGCAAAATCACCTGCCGGCTACGCCGGAAACACTTGGCGAACACTCCGGAATCACCTGCCGGGCATGCCGGAACCACCTCTCAGATATGCCAGAACCACGTGCCAATGACCCCGGAAGCACCTGCCGAGCACGCCGGAACCGCCTGCTCGACTCGCCAGAACCACCTGCCGGACACGCAAAAATCACCTGCCGGCTACGCCACAACCAGTTGGGGAACACTTCGGAATCACCTGCCGGGCTTGCTGGAACCACCTGCCGGTCATGCCAAAATCACCTGCCAACAACGCCAGTACCACTTGGCGGACACTGCGGAAACACCTGTCGGGCCGGCCGGAACCACATCTCAGACGTGCCAGAACCATGTGCATGAGATGCTGGAACCACACCCCGAACAGACGGAAAACACCTGCCAGACCCGTCTGAACAACCTGCCGAGCACGCCGGAGCCACCTGCTCGACTCGCCGGAACCACCTACCTGACATGCCCAAATCACCAGCCGGGTATGCCAGAACCACTTGGCGGACACTCCGGAATCATCTGCCAGACATGCCGCAACCAGCTCTCAGACACACCAGAACCACGTGCCGGAGACGCCGGAAGCACCTGCCGAGCATGCCGGAGCCACCTGCTCGACTCGCCAGAAACACCAGCCGGACACGCCAAAATCACCTGCCGGGTACGCCAGAACCACCTGGCCGACACTCCGAAATCACCTGTCGCGCATGCCGGAACCAACTCTCAGACGTGCCGGAAGCACGTGCCGGACACGCCGGAATCACCTACCGGACAGACCGGAACCACCTGCCGAGCACGCCGGAGCCACCTGTTCGACTCGCTGGAACCACCTTCCGGACAGTCCATTATCAACTGCTGGCTATGCCAGAACCACCTGGGGGACGGTCTGGAATCACCTGCCAGCCATGGCGGAACCACCTCTCAGACGTACCAGAACCACCTGCCGGAGAAGCAGGAAACACGTCCTGGACAGTCTGGAACCACCTGCCGGCCAAGCCTGAACCACCTGCCAAGCACAACGGAACAACCTGCCAGACACGCCAAAATCACCTGCGTGTTATGCCAGAACCACTTGGAGGACTCTCTGGGATGACCTGCCGGGCATGCCGGAACCACCTCTCAGACGTGCCAGAACCATGTGGCGGACAGTCCGGAATCACCTGTTGGACATGCGCAACCACCTCTGAGACGTACCAGAACCACATGCCGTGCAGGCTGGAACCACCTACCGGACAGACCGGAATCACCTTTCGGGCATGCCGGAACCACCTGTCAGATGTGCCAGAAACACGTGCCGGAGACGCCGGAAGCACCTGCCAAGCACGTTGGAACCACCTGCTCAACTCGCCTGAACCACCTGCCGGACATGCCAAAATCACCTGCCGACTATGACAGAACCACTTGGCGAACACTCCGGAATCACTTGCCGGGCATGCAGGAACCACCTCTCAGACATGCCAGAACCCCGTGCCAATGACCCCGGAAGCACCAGCCGAGCGCGCCGGAACCACCTGCTCGACTCTCCAAAACCACCTGCCGATCACGCAAAAATCACCTGCCGGCTACGCCACAACCAGTTGGTGAACACTTTGGAATCACCTGCCAGGCTTGCTGGAACCACCTGCCGGTCATGCCAAAATCACCTGCCAACTACGCCAGAACCGCTTGGCGGACACTGCGGAAACACCTGTCGGGCCGGCTTGAACCACATCTCAGACGTGCCAGAAACGTGTTCATGAGATGCTGGAACCACACCCCAAACAGACGGATACCACCTGCCAGAACCGCCTGAAACACCTGCTGAGCACGCCGGAACCACCTGCTCGACTCACCGGTACCACCTCCCTGACACGCCAAAATCACCTGCTGGGTATGCCAGAACCACTTGGCGGACACTCCGGAATCCTCTGCCGGACATGCCGGAACCAGCTCTCAGACACACCAGAACCAAGTGCCGGAGACGCCGGAAGCACCTGCCGAGCATGCCGGAGCCACCTGCTCGACTCGCCAGAAACACCAGCCGGACACGCCAAAATCACCTGCCGGGTATGCCAGAACCACCTCTGAGACGTGCCGGAAGCACGTGCCAGACACGCCGGAAACACCTACCGGACAGACCGGAACCACCTGCCAAGAACGCCGGAGCCACCTGTTCGACTCGCTGGAACCACCTGCCGGACAGGCCAATATCAACTTCTGGCTATGCGAGAACCACCTGGGGGACAGTCCGGGATCACCTGCCAGCCATGGCGGAACCACCTCTCAGACGTAGCAGAACCACCTGCCGGAGAAGCTGGAAACACGTCCTGGACAGACTGGAACCACGTGACGGCCATGCCTGAACCACCTGCCGAGCACGGCGGAACCACCTGCCGGACATGCTAAAATCACCTGCGGGCTACGCCAGAACCACTTGGACGACTCTCCGAAATGACCTGCCGGGCATGTTGGAACCACCTCTCAGACGTGCCAGAAGCACGTGGCGGACAGTCCGGAATCACCTGTTGGGCATACGCAACCACCTCTGACACGTACCAGAACCACGTGCCGTGCACTCCGGAACCACCTACCGGACAGACCGGAATCAACTTTTGGGCATGCCGGAACCACCAGTCAGATGAGCCAGAAACACGTGCCGGAGACGCCGGAAGCACCTGCCGAGCACGTCGCAACCACCTGCTCAACTCGCCTGAACCACCTGCCGGACACGCCAAAATCACCTGCCCGCTACACCAGCACCACTTCGGGGACAAGCCGGAATCACGTGAGGGGCATGCCGGCACAGCCTCTCAGACTGAACCTCGTGCCGGACACCACAGAACCACCTGCCGGACAGACCGGAACCACCTGCGGGACACGCCGGAACCACCGGCTCGACCCGCCGGAACGACTTCTGGACATGCAAAATCACTTGCCGGCTACGCCGGAAACACTTGGCGAACACTCCGGAATCACCTGCCGGGCATGCCGGAACCACCTCTCAGATATGCCAGAACCACGTGCCAATGACCCCGGAAGCACCTGCCGAGCACGCCGGAACCGCCTGCTCGACTCGCCAGAACCACCTGCCGGACACGCAAAAATCACCTGCCGGCTACGCCACAACCAGTTGGGGAACACTTCGGAATCACCTGCCGGGCTTGCTGGAACCACCTGCCGGTCATGCCAAAATCACCTGCGAACTACGCCAGTACCACTTGGCGGACACTGGGGAAACACCTGTCGGGCCGGCCGGAACCACATCTCAGACGTGCCAGAACCATGTGCATGAGATGCTGGAACCACACCCCGAACAGACGGAAAACACCTGCCAGACCCGTCTGAACAACCTGCCGAGCACGCCGGAGCCACCTGCTCGACTCGCCAGAAACACCTACCTGACATGCCCAAATCACCAGCCGGGTATGCCAGAACCACTTGGCGGACACTCCGGAATCATCTGCCGGACATGTCGCAACCAGCTCTCAGACACACCAGAACCACGTGCCGGAGACGCCGGAAGCACCTGCCGAGCATGCCGGAGCCACCTGGTCGACTCGCCAGAAACACCTGCCGGACACGCCAAAATCACCTGCCGGGTATGCCAGAATCAACTGGCAGACACTACGGAATCACCTGCCGCGCATGCCGGAACCACCTCTCAGACGTGCCGGAAGCACGTGCCAGACACGCCGGAAACACCTACCGGACAGACCGGAACCACCTGCCAAGAACGCCAGAGCCACTTGTTCGACTCGCTGGAACCACCTGCCAGACAGGCCAATATCAACTGCTGGCTATGCCAGAACCACCTGGGGGACAGTCCGGGATCACCTGCCAGCCATGGCGGAACCACCTCTCAGACGTACCAGAACCACCTGCCGGAGAAGCTGGAAACACGTCCTGGACAGACTGGAACCACGTGACGGCCATGCCTGAACCACCTGCAGAGAACGGCGGAAACACATGCCGGACACGCCAAAATCACCTGCGGGCTACGCCAGAACCACTTGGACGACTCTCCGAAATGACCTGCCGGGCATGTTGCAACCACATCTCAGACGTCCCAGAAACGTGTTCATGAGATGCTGGAACCACACCCCGAACAGACGGATACCACCTGCCAGAACCGCCTGAACCACCTGCTGAGCACGCCAGAACCACCTGCTCGACTCACCGGTAGCACCTCGCTGACACGCCAAAATCACCTGCTGGGTATGCCAGAACCACATGGCGGACACTCCGGAATCATCTGCCGGACATGCCAGAACCAGCTCTCAGACACACCAGATCCAAGTGCCGGAGACGCCGGAAGCACCTGCCGAGCATGCCGGAGCCACCTGCTCGACTCGCCAGAAACACCTGCCGGACACGCCAAAATCACCTGCCGGGTATGCCAGAACCACCTGGCGGACACTACGGAATCACCTGCCGCGCATGCCGGAACCACCTCTCAGACGTGCCAGAAGCACATGACAGACACTCCGGAAACACCTACCGGACAGACCGGAACCACCTGCCAAGAACGCCGGAGCCACCTGTTCGACTCGCTGGAACCACCTGCCGGACAGGCCAATATCAACTGCTGGCTATGCCAGAACCACCTGGGGGACAGTCCGGGATCACCTGCCAGCCATGGCGGAACCACCTCTCAGACGTAGCAGAACCACCTGCCGGAGAAGCTGGAAACACGTCCTGGACAGACTGGAACCACGTGACGGCCATGCCTGAACCACCTGCCGAGCACGGCGGAACCACCTGCCGGACACGCCAAAATCACCTGCGGGCTACGCCAGAACCACTTGGACGACTCTCCGAAATGACCTGCCGGGCATGTTGGAACCACCTCTCAGACGTGCCAGAAGCACGTGGCGGACAGTCCGGAATCACCTGTTGGGCATACGCAACCACCTCTGACACGTACCAGAACCACGTGCCGTGCACGCCGGAACCACCTACCGGACAGACCGGAATCAACTTTTGGGCATGCCGGAACCACCAGTCACATGTGCCAGAAACACGTGCCGGACGCGCCGGAAGCTCCTGCCGAGCACGTCGCAACCACCTGCTCAACTCGCCTGAACCACCTGCTGGACACGCCAAAATCACCTGCCCGCTACACCAGCACCACTTCGGGGACAAGCCGGAATCACGTGAGGGGCATGCCGGCACAGCCTCTCAGACTGAACCTCGTGCCGGACACCAGAGAACCAGCTGCCGGACAGACCGGAACCACCTGCTGGACACGCCGGAACCACCGGCTCGACCCGCCGGAACGACCGCTGGACATGCAAAATCACCTGCCGGCTACGCCGGAAACACTTGGCGAACACTCCGGAATCACCTGCCGGGCATGCCGGAACCACCTCTCAGATATGCCAGAACCACGTGCCAATGACCCCGGAAGCACCTGCCGAGCACGCCGGAATCGCCTGCTCGACTCGCCAGAACCACCTGCCGGACACGCAAAAATCACCTGCCGGCTACGCCACAACCAGTTGGGGAACACTTCGGAATCACCTGCCGGGCTTGCTGGAACCACCTGCCGGTCATGCCAAAATCACCTGCCAACTACGCCAGTACCACTTGGCGGACACTGCGGAAACACCTGTCGGGCCGGCCGGAACCACATCTCAGACGTGCCAGAACCATGTGCATGAGATGCTGGAACCACACCCCGAACAGACGGAAAACACCTGCCAGACCCGTCTGAACAACCTGCCGAGCACGCCGGAGCCACCTGCTCGACTCGCCGGAACCACCTACCTGACATGCCCAAATCACCAGCCGGGTATGCCAGAACCACTTGGCGGACACTCCGGAATCATCTGCCAGACATGCCGCAACCAGCTCTCAGACACACCAGAACCACGTGCCGGAGACGCCGGAAGCACCTGCCGAGCATGCCGGAGCCACCTGCTCGACTCGCCAGAATCACCAGCCGGACACGCCAAAATCACCTGCCGGGTACGCCAGAACCACCTGGCGGACACTCCGAAATCACCTGTCGCGCATGACGGAACCACCTCTCAGACGTGCCGGAAGCACGTGCCGGACACGCCGGAATCACCTACCGGACAGACCGGAACCACCTGCCGAGCACGCCGGAGCCACCTGTTCGACTCGCTGGAACCACCTGCCGGACAGTCCATTATCAACTGCTGGCTATGCCAGAACCACCTGGGGGACGGTCCGGAATCGCCTGCCAGCCATGGCGGAACCACCTCTCAGACGTACCAGAACAACCTGCCGGAGAAGCTGGAAACACGTCCTGGACAGTCTGGAACCACCTGCCGGCCAAGCCTGAACCACCTGCCGAGCACAACGGAACAACCTGCCAGACACGCCAAAATCACCTGCGTGTTATGCCAGAACCACTTGGAGGAACTCTCTGGGATGACCTGCCGGGCATGTTGGAACCACCTCTCAGACGTGCCAGAACCATGTGCGGACAGTCCGGAATCACCTGTTGGACATGCGCAACCACCTCTGAGACGTACCAGAACCACATGCCGTGCAGGCTGGAACCACCTACCGGACAGACCGGAATCACCTTTCGGGCATGCCGGAACCACCTGTCAGATGTGCCAGAAACACGTGCCGGAGACGCAGGAAGCACCTGCCAAGCACGTTGGAACCACCTGCTCAACTCGCCTGAACCACCTGCCGGACATGCCAAAATCACCTGCCGAATATGACAGAACCACTTGGCGAACACTCCGGAATCACTTGCCGGGCATGCAGGAACCACCTCTCAGACATGCCAGAACCCCGTGCCAATGACCCCGGAAGCACCAGCAGAGCACGCCG
>NW_027227689.1:0-17770 GCF_037783145.1 Equus przewalskii | reverse complement strand
TGTTCGGGGTGTGGTTCCGGCATCTCATGAACACGTTTCTGGCACGTCTGAGATGTGGTTCCGGCCGGCCCGACAGGTGTTTCCGCAGTGTCCGCCAAGCGGTTCTGGCGTAGTCGGCAGGTGATTTTGTCATGACCGGCAGGTGGTTCCAGCAAGCCTGGCAGGTGATTCCAAAGTTTTCACCAACTTGTTGTGGCGTAGCCGGCAGGTGATTTCTGCGTGATCGGCAGGTGGTTCTGGCGAGTCGAGCAGGTGGTTCCGGCGTGCTCGGCTGGTGCTTCCGGGGTCATTGGCACGGGGTTCTGGCATGTCTGAGAGGTGGTTCCTGCATGCCCGGCAAGTGATTCCGGAGTGTTCGCCAAGTGGTTCTGGCATAGTCGGCAGGTGATTTTGGCATGTCCGGCAGGTGGTTCAGGCGAGTTGAGCAGGTGGTTCCAACGTGCTTGGCAGGTGCTTCCGGCGTCTCCGGCACGTGTTTCTGGCACATCGGACACGTGGTTCCGGCATGCCCGAAAGGTGACTCCGGTCTGTCTGGTAGGTGGTTCCAGCCTGCACAGCATGTGTTTCTGGTACGTCTCAGAGGTGGTTGCGCATGCCCAACAGGTGATTCCGGACTGTCCGCCACATGGTTCTGGCACGTCTGAGAGGTGGTTCCGGCATGCCCGGCAGGTCATCCCAGAGAGTCCTCCAAGTGGTTCTGGCATAACACGCAGGTGATTTTGGCGTGTCTGGCAGGTTGTTCCGTTGTGCTTGGCAGGTGGTTCAGGCTTGGACGGCAGGTGGTTCCAGACTGTCCAGGACGTGTTTCCAGCTTGTCCGGCAGGTGGTTCTGGTACGTCTGAGAGGTGGTTCCGCGATGGCTGGCAGGTGATTAAGGACCGTCCCCCAGGTGGTTCTGGCATAGCCAGCAGTTAATATTGGCCTGTCCGGCAGGTGGTTCCAGCGAGTCGAACAGGTGGCTCCGGCGTGCTCGGCAGGTGGTTCCGGTCTGTCCGGTAGGTGATTCCGGCGTGTCCGGCACGTGCTTCCGGCACGTCTGAGAGGTGGTTCCTGCATGCGCGACAGGTGATTCCGTAGTGTCCGCCAGGTGGTTCTGGCGTACCCGGCAGGTGATTTTGGCGTGTCCGGCAGGTGTTTCTGGCGAGTCGAGCAGGTGGCTCCAGCATGCTCGGCAGGTGCTTCAGGCGTCTCCGGCACGTGGTTCTGGTGTGTCTGAGAGCTGGTTCCGGCATGTCCGGCAGATGATTCCGGAGTGTCCGCCAAGTGGTTCTGGCATACCCGGCTGGTGATTTGGGCATGTCAGGTAGGTGGTTCCGGCGAGTCGAGCAGGTGGCTCCGGCGTGCTCGGCAGGTTGTTCAGACGGGTCTGGCAGGTGTTTTCCGTCTGTTCGGGGTGTGGTTCCAGCATCTCATGCACATGGTTCTGGCACGTCTGAGATGTGGTTCTGGCCGGCCCGACAGGTGTTTCCACAGTGTCCGCCAAGTGGTACTGGTGTAGTTGGCAGGTGATTTTGGCATGACCGGCAGGTGGTTGCAGCAAGCCCGGCAGGTGATTCCGAAGTGTTCCCCAACTGGTTGTGGCGTAGCCGGCAGGTGATTTTTGCGTGTCCGGCAGGTGGTTCTGGCGAGTCGAGCAGGTGGTTCCGGCGTGCTCGGCAGGTGCTTCCGGGGTCATTGGCACGTGGTTCTGGCATGTCTGAGAGGTGGTTCCTGCATGCCCGGCAAGTGATTCCGGAGTGTTCGCCAAGTGTTTCTGGCATAGTCGGCAGGTGATTTTGGCATGTCCAGCAGGTGGTTCAGGCGAGTTGAGCAGGTGGTTCCAACGTGCTCGGCAGGTGCTTCCGGGGTCATTGGCACGTGGTTCTGGCATATCTGAGAGGTGGTTCCGGCATGCCCGGCAGGTGATTCCGGAGTGTTCGCCAAGTGTTTCCGGCGTAGCCGGCAGGTGATTTTGCATGTCCAGCGGTCGTTCCGGCGGGTCGAGCCGGTGGTTCCGGCGTGTCCGGCAGGTGGTTCCGGTCTGTCCGGCAGGTGGTTCTGTGGTGTCCGGCACGAGGTTCAGTCTGAGAGGCTGTGCCGGCATGCCCCTCACGTGATTCCGGCTTGTCCCCGAACTGGTGCTGGTGTAGCGGGCAGGTGATTTTGGCGTGTCCGGCAGGTGGTTCAGGCGAGTTGAGCAGGTGGTTGCGACGTGCTCGGCAGGTGCTTCCGGCGTCTCGGGCACGTGTTTCTGGCACATCTGACTGGTGGTTCCGGCATGCCCAAAAGTTGATTCCGGTCTGTCCGGTAGGTGGTTCCGGCGTGCACGGCACGTGGTTCTGGTACGTGTCAGAGGTGGTTGCGTATGCCCAACAGGTGATTCCGGACTGTCCGCCACGTGCTTCTGGCACGTCTGAGAGGTGGTTCCAACATGCCCGGCAGGTCATTTCGGAGAGTCGTCCAAGTGGTTCTGGCGTAGCCCGCAGGTGATTTTGGCGTGTCCGGCAGGTGGTTCCGCCGTGCTCGGCAGGTGGTTCAGGCATGGCCGTCACGTGGTTCCAGTCTGTCCAGGACGTGTTTCCAGCTTCTCCGGCAGGTGGTTCTGGTACGTCTGAGAGGTGGTTCCGCCATGGCTGGCAGGTGATCCCGGACTGTCCCCCAGGTGGTTCTGGCATAGCCAGCAGTTGATATTGGCCTGTCCGGCAGGTGGTTCCAGCGAGTCGAACAGGTGGCTCCGGCGTTCTTGGCAGGTGGTTCCGGTCTGTCCGGTAGGTGTTTCCGGCGTGTCTGTCATGTGCTTCCGGCACGTCTGAGAGGTGGTTCCGGCATGCGCGGCAGGTGATTCCGTAGTGTCCGCCAGGTGGTTCTGGCATACCCGGCAGGTGATTTTGGCGTGTCCGGCAGGTGTTTCTGGCGAGTCGAGCAGGTGGCTCCGGCATGCTCGGCAGGTGCTTCCGACGTCTCCGGCACTTGGATCTGGTGTGTCTGAGAGCTGGTTCTGGCATGTCCGGCAGATGATTCCGGAGTGTCCGCCATGTGGTTCTGGCATACCCAGCAGGTGATTTTCGCGTGTCAGGGAGGTGGTACCGGTGAGTCGAGCAGGTGGTTCCGGCGTGCTCAGCAGGTGGTTCAGGCGGTTCTGGCAGGTGGTATCCGTCTGTTCGGGGTGTGGTTCCAGCATCTCATGAACACGTTTCTGGCACGTCTGAGATGTGGTTCCGGCCGGCCCGACAGGTGTTTCCGCAGTGTCCGCCAAGCGGTTCTGGCGTAGTTGGCAGGTGATTTTGGCATGACTGGCGGGTGGTTCCAGCAGGCCTGGCAGGTGATTCCAAAGTGTTCACCAACTGGTTGTGGCGTAGCCGGCAGGTGATTTTTGCGTGATCGGCAGGTGGTTCTGGCGAGTCGAGCAGGTGGTTCCGGCGTGCTCTGCTGGTGCTTCCGGGTTCATTGGCACGGGGTTCTGGCATGTCTGAGAGGTGGTTCCTGCATGCCCGGCAAGTGATTCCGGAGTGTTCGCCAAGTGGTTCTGGCATAGTCGGCAGGTGATTTTGGCATGTCCGGCAGGTGGTTCAGGCGAGTTGAGCAGGTGGTTCCAACGTGCTTGGCAGGTGCTTCCGGCGTCTCCGGCACGTGTTTCTGGCACATCTGACAGGTGGTTCCGGCATGCCCGAAAGGTGATTCCGGTCTGTCCGGTAGGTGGTTCCAGCCTGCACGGCATGTGGTCCTGGTACGTCTCAGAGGTGGTTGCGCATACCCAACAGGTGATTCCGGACTGTCCGCCACATGGTTCTGGCACGTCTGAGAGGTGGTTCCGGCATGCCCGGCGGGTCATCCCAGAGAGTCCTCCAAGTGGTTCTGGCATAACACGCAGGTGATTTTGGCGTGTCTGGCAGGTTGTTCCGTTGTGCTTGGCAGGTGGTTCAGGCTTGGCCGGCAGGTGGTTCCAGAATGTCCAGGACGTGTTTCCAGCTTCTCCGGCAGGTGGTTCTGGTACGTCTGAGAGGTGGTTCCGCCATGGCGGGCAGGCGATTCCGGACCGTCCCCCAGGTGGTTCTGGCATAGCCAGCAGTTGATATTGGCCTGTCCGGCAGGTGGTTCCAGCGAGTCGAACAGGTGGCTCCGGCGTGCTCGGCAGGTGGTTCCGGTCTGTCCGGTAGGTGATTCCGGCGTGTCCGGCACGTGCTTCAGGCACGTCTGAGAGGTGGTTCCGGCATGCGCGACAGGTGATTTCGGAGTGTCCGCCAGGTGGTTCTGGCGTACCCGGCAGGTGATTTTGGCGTGTCCGGCAGGTGATTCTGGCGTACCCGGCAGGTGATTTTGGCGTGTCCGGCAGGTGGTTCAGGCGAGTTGAGCAGGTGGTTGCGACGTGCTCGGCAGGTGCTTCCGGCGTCTCCGGCACGTGTTTCTGGCACATCTGACTGGTGGTTCCGGCATGCCCAAAAGTTGATTCCGGTCTGTCCGGTAGGTGGTTCCGGCGTGCACGGCACGTGGTTCTGGTACGTGTCAGAGGTGGTTGCGTATGCCCAACAGGTGATTCCGGACTGTCCGCCACGTGCTTCTGGCAGGTCTGAGAGGTGGTTCCAACATGCCCGGCAGGTCATTTCGGAGAGTCGTCCAAGTGGTTCTGGCGTAGCCCGCAGGTGATTTTGGCGTGTCCGGCAGGTGGTTCCGCCGTGCTCGGCAGGTGGTTCAGGCATGGCCGTCACGTGGTTTCAGTCTGTCCAGGACGTGTTTCTAGCTTCTCCGGCAGGCGGTAATGGTACGTCTGAGAGGTGGTTCCGCCATGGCTGGCAGGTGATCCCGGACTGTCCCCCATGTGGTTCTCACATAGCCAGCAGTTGATATTGGCCTGTCCGGCAAGTGGTTCCAGCGAGTCGAACAGGTGGCTCCGGCGTTCTTGGCAGGTGGTTCCGGTCTGTCCGGTAGGTGTTTCCGGCGTGTCTGGCACGTGCTTCCGGCACGTCTGAGAGGTGGTTCCGGCATGCGCGGCAGGTGATTCCGTAGTGTCCGCCAGGTGGTTCTGGCATACCCGGCAGGTGATTTTGGCGTGTCCGGCAGGTGTTTCTGGCGAGTCGAGCAGGTGGCTCCGGCATGCTCGGCAGGTGCTTCCGGCGTCTCCGGCACGTGGTTCTGGTGTGTCTGAGAGCTGGTTCTGGCATGTCCGGCAGATGATTCCGGAGTGTCCGCCAAGTGGTTCTGGCATACCCGGCTGGTTTTTTTGGCATGTCAGGTAGGTGGTTCCGGCGAGTCGAGCAGGTGGCTCCGGCATGCTCGGCAGGTTGTTCAGACGGGTCTGGCAGGTGTTTTCCGTCTGTTCGGGGTGTGGTTCCAGCATCTCATGCACATGGTTCTGGCACGTCTGAGATGTGGTTCCGGCCGGCCCGACAGGTGTTTCCACAGTGTCCGCCAAGTGGTACTGGAGTAGTTGGCAGGTGATTTTGGCATGACCGGCAGGTGGTTCCAGCAAGCCCGGCAGGTGATTCCGAAGTGTTCCCCAACTGGTTGTGGCGTAGCCGGCAGGTGATTTTTGCGTGTCCGGCAGGTGGTTCTGGCGAGTCGAGCAGGTGGTTCCGGCGTGCTCGGCAGGTGCTTCCGGGGTCATTGGCACGTGGTTCTGGCATATCTGAGAGGTGGTTCCGGCATGCCCGGCAGGTGATTCCGGAGTGTTCGCCAAGTGTTTCCGGCGTAGCCGGCAGGTGATTTTGCATGTCCAGCGGTCGTTCCGGCGGGTCGAGCCGGTGGTTCCGGCGTGTCCGGCAGGTGGTTCCGGTCTGTCCGGCAGGTGGTTCCGTGGTGTCCGGCACGAGGTTCAGTCTGAGAGGCTGTGCCGGCATGCCCCTCACGTGATTCCGGCTTGTCCCCGAAGTGGTGCTGGTGTAGCGGGCAGGTGATTTTGGCGTGTCCGGCAGGTGGTTCAGGCGAGTTGAGCAGGTGGTTGCGACGTGCTCGGCAGGTGCTTCCGGCGTCTCCGGCACGTGTTTCTGGCACATCTGACTGGTGGTTCCGGCATGCCCAAAAGTTGATTCCGGTCTGTCCGGTAGGTGGTTCCGGCGTGCACGGCACGTGGTTCTGGTACGTGTCAGAGGTGGTCGCGTATGCCCAACAGGTGATTCCGGACTGTCCGCCACGTGCTTCTGGCAGGTCTGAGAGGTGGTTCCAACATGCCCGGCAGGTCATTTCGGAGAGTCGTCCAAGTGGTTCTGGCGTAGCCCGCAGGTGATTTTGGCGTGTCCGGCAGGTGGTTCCGCCGTGCTCGGCAGGTGGTTCAGGCATGGCCGTCACGTGGTTCCAGTCTGTCCAGGACGTGTTTCTAGCTTCTCCGGCAGGTGGTTCTGGTACGTCTGAGAGGTGGTTCCGCCATGGCTGGCAGGTGATCCTGGACTGTCCCCGATGTGGTTCTGGCATAGCCAGCAGTTGATATTGGCCTGTCCGGCAAGTGGTTCCAGCGAGTCGAACAGGTGGCTCCGGTGTTCTTGGCAGGTGGTTCCGGTCTGTCCGGTAGGTGTTTCCGGCGTGTCCGGCACGTGCTTCCGGCACGTCTGAGAGGTGGTTCCTGCATGCGCGACAGGTGATTCCGTAGTGTCCGCCAGGTGGTTCTGGCGTACCCGGCAGGTGATTTTGGCGTGTCCGGCAGGTGTTTCTGGCGAGTCGAGCAGGTGGCTCCAGCATGCTCGGCAGGTGCTTCAGGCGTCTCCGGCACGTGGTTCTGGTGTGTCTGAGAGCTGGTTGCGGCATGTCCGGCAGATGATTCCGGAGTGTCCGCCAAGTGGTTCTGGCATACCCGGCTGGTGATTTGGGCATGTCAGGTAGGTGGTTCCGGCGAGTCGAGCAGGTGGCTCCGGCGTGCTCGGCAGGTTGTTCAGACGGGTCTGGCAGGTGTTTTCCGTCTGTTCGGGGTGTGGTTCCAGCATCTCATGCACATGGTTCTGGCACGTCTGAGATGTGGTTCTGGCCGGCCCGACAGGTGTTTCCACAGTGTCCGCCAAGTGGTACTGGTGTAGTTGGCAGGTGATTTTGGCATGACCGGCAGGTGGTTGCAGCAAGCCCGGCAGGTGATTCCGAAGTGTTCCCCAACTGGTTGTGGCGTAGCCGGCAGGTGATTTTTGCGTGTCCGGCAGGTGGTTCTGGCGAGTCGAGCAGGTGGTTCCGGCGTGCTCGGCAGGTGCTTCCGGGGTCATTGGCACGTGGTTCTGGCATATCTGAGACGTGGTTCCGGCATGCCCGGCAGGTGATTCCGGAGTGTTCGCCAAGGGTTTCCGGCGTAGCCGGCAGGTGATTTTGCATGTCCAGCGGTCGTTCCGGCGGGTCGAGCCGGTGGATCCGGCGTGTCCAGCAGGTGGTTCCGGTCTGTCCGGCAGGTGGTTCTGTGGTGTCCGGCACGAGGTTTAGTCTGAGAGGCTGTGCCGGCATGCCCCTCACGTGATTCCGGCTTGTCCCCGAAGTGGTGCTGGTGTAGCGGGCAGGTGATTTTGGCGTGTCCGGCAGGTGGTTCAGGCGAGTTGAGCAGGTGGTTGCGACGTGCTCGGCAGGTGCTTCAGGCGTCTCGGGCACGTGTTTCTGGCACATCTGACTGGTGGTTCCGGCATGCCCAAAAGTTGATTCCGGTCTGTCCAGTAGGTGGTTCCGGCGTGCACGGCACGTGGTTCTGGTACGTCTCAGAGGTGGTTGCGTATGCCCAACTGGTGATTCCGGACTGTCCGCCACGTGCTTCTGGCCCGTCTGAGAGGTGGTTCCAACATGCCCGGCAGGTCATTTCAGAGAGTCGTCCAAGTGGTTCTGGCGTAGCCCGCAGGTGATTTTGGCGTGTCCGGCAGGTGGTTCCGCCGTGCTCGGCAGGTGGTTCAGGCATGGCCGTCACGTGGTTCCAGTCTGTCCAGGACGTGTTTCCAGCTTCTCCGGCAGGTGGTTCTGGTACGTCTGAGAGGTGGTTCCGCCATGGCTGGCAGGTGATCCCGGACTGTCCCCCAGGTGGTTCTGGCATGGCCGGCAGTTGATATTGGCCTGTCCGGCAGGTGGTTCCAGCGAGTCGAACAGGTATCTCCGGCGTTCTTGGCAGGTGGTTCCGGTCTGTCCGGTAGGTGTTTCCGGCGTGTCTGGCACGTGCTTCCGGCACGTCTGAGAGGTGGTTCCGGCATGCACGGCAGGTGATTCTGTAGTGTCCGCCAGGTGGTTCTGGCATACCCGGCAGGTGATTTTGGCGTGTCCGGCAGGTGTTTCTGGCGAGTCGAGCAGGTGGCTCCGGCATGCTCGGCGGGTGCTTCCGGCATCTCCGGCACTTGGTTCTGGTGTGTCTGAGAGCTGGTTCCGGCATGTCCGACAGATGATTGCGGAGTGTCCGCCAAGTGGTTCTGGCATACGCAGCAGGTGATTTTGGCGTGTCAGGGAGGTGGTACCGGTGAGTCGAGCAGGTGGTTCCGGCGTGCTCAGCAGGTGGTTCAGGCGGTTCTTGCAGGTGGCATCCGTGTGTTCGGGGTGTGGTTCCGGCATCTCATGAACACGTTTCTGGCACGTCTGAGATGTGGTTCCGGCCGGCCCGACAGGTGTTTCCGCAGTGTCCGCCAAGCGGTTCTGGCGTAGTCGGCAGGTGATTTTGTCATGACCGGCAGGTGGTTCCAGCAAGCCTGGCAGGTGATTCCAAAGTTTTCACCAACTTGTTGTGGCGTAGCCGGCAGGTGATTTCTGCGTGATCGGCAGGTGGTTCTGGCGAGTCGAGCAGGTGGTTCCGGCGTGCTCGGCTGGTGCTTCCGGGGTCATTGGCACGGGGTTCTGGCATGTCTGAGAGGTGGTTCCTGCATGCCCGGCAAGTGATTCCGGAGTGTTCGCCAAGTGGTTCTGGCATAGTCGGCAGGTGATTTTGGCATGTCCGGCAGGTGGTTCAGGCGAGTTGAGCAGGTGGTTCCAACGTGCTTGGCAGGTGCTTCCGGCGTCTCCGGCACGTGTTTCTGGCACATCGGACACGTGGTTCCGGCATGCCCGAAAGGTGACTCCGGTCTGTCTGGTAGGTGGTTCCAGCCTGCACAGCATGTGTTTCTGGTACGTCTCAGAGGTGGTTGCGCATGCCCAACAGGTGATTCCGGACTGTCCGCCACATGGTTCTGGCACGTCTGAGAGGTGGTTCCGGCATGCCCGGCAGGTCATCCCAGAGAGTCCTCCAAGTGGTTCTGGCATAACACGCAGGTGATTTTGGCGTGTCTGGCAGGTTGTTCCGTTGTGCTTGGCAGGTGGTTCAGGCTTGGACGGCAGGTGGTTCCAGACTGTCCAGGACGTGTTTCCAGCTTGTCCGGCAGGTGGTTCTGGTACGTCTGAGAGGTGGTTCCGCGATGGCTGGCAGGTGATTAAGGACCGTCCCCCAGGTGGTTCTGGCATAGCCAGCAGTTAATATTGGCCTGTCCGGCAG
The DNA here is from genome assembly GCF_037783145.1 of Equus przewalskii. Taxonomy (NCBI): domain Eukaryota; kingdom Metazoa; phylum Chordata; class Mammalia; order Perissodactyla; family Equidae; genus Equus; species Equus przewalskii. Next base: position 8,394 of record NW_027227689.1, on the reverse strand, counting down.
GTGGTTCCAGCGAGTCGAACAGGTGGCTCCGGCGTGCTCGGCAGGTGGTTCCGGTCTGTCCGGTAGGTGATTCCGGCGTGTCCGGCACGTGCTTCCGGCACGTCTGAGAGGTGGTTCCTGCATGCGCGACAGGTGATTCCGTAGTGTCCGCCAGGTGGTTCTGGCGTACCCGGCAGGTGATTTTGGCGTGTCCGGCAGGTGTTTCTGGCGAGTCGAGCAGGTGGCTCCAGCATGCTCGGCAGGTGCTTCAGGCGTCTCCGGCACGTGGTTCTGGTGTGTCTGAGAGCTGGTTCCGGCATGTCCGGCAGATGATTCCGGAGTGTCCGCCAAGTGGTTCTGGCATACCCGGCTGGTGATTTGGGCATGTCAGGTAGGTGGTTCCGGCGAGTCGAGCAGGTGGCTCCGGCGTGCTCGGCAGGTTGTTCAGACGGGTCTGGCAGGTGTTTTCCGTCTGTTCGGGGTGTGGTTCCAGCATCTCATGCACATGGTTCTGGCACGTCTGAGATGTGGTTCTGGCCGGCACGACAGGTGTTTCCACAGTGTCCGCCAAGTGGTACTGGTGTAGTTGGCAGGTGATTTTGGCATGACCGGCAGGTGGTTGCAGCAAGCCCGGCAGGTGATTCCGAAGTGTTCCCCAACTGGTTGTGGCGTAGCCGGCAGGTGGTTTTTGCGTGTCCGGCAGGTGGTTCTGGCGAGTCGAGCAGGTGGTTCCGGCGTGCTCGGCAGGTGCTTCCGGGGTCATTGGCACGTGGTTCTGGCATGTCTGAGAGGTGGTTCCTGCATGCCCGGCAAGTGATTCCGGAGTGTTCGCCAAGTGTTTCTGGCATAGTCGGCAGGTGATTTTGGCATGTCCAGCAGGTGGTTCAGGCGAGTTGAGCAGGTGGTTCCAACGTGCTCGGCAGGTGCTTCCGGGGTCATTGGCACGTGGTTCTGGCATATCTGAGAGGTGGTTCCGGCATGCCCGGCAGGTGATTCCGGAGTGTTCGCCAAGTGTTTCCGGCGTAGCCGGCAGGTGATTTTGCATGTCCAGCGGTCGTTCCGGCGGGTCGAGCCGGTGGTTCCGGCGTGTCCGGCAGGTGGTTCCGGTCTGTCCGGCAGGTGGTTCTGTGGTGTCCGGCACGAGGTTCAGTCTGAGAGGCTGTGCCGGCATGCCCCTCACGTGATTCCGGCTTGTCCCCGAACTGGTGCTGGTGTAGCGGGCAGGTGATTTTGGCGTGTCCGGCAGGTGGTTCAGGCGAGTTGAGCAGGTGGTTGCGACGTGCTCGGCAGGTGCTTCCGGCGCCTCCGGCACGTGTTTCTGGCACATCTGACTGGTGGTTCCGGCATGCCCAAAAGTTGATTCCGGTCTGTCCGGTAGGTGGTTCCGGCGTGCACGGCACGTGGTTCTGGTACGTGTCAGAGGTGGTTGCGTATGCCCAACAGGTGATTCCGGACTGTCCGCCACGTGCTTCTGGCACGTCTGAGAGGTGGTTCCAACATGCCCGGCAGGTCATTTCGGAGAGTCGTCCAAGTGGTTCTGGCGTAGCCCGCAGGTGATTTTGGCGTGTCCGGCAGGTGGTTCCGCCGTGCTCGGCAGGTGGTTCAGGCATGGCCGTCACGTGGTTCCAGTCTGTCCAGGACGTGTTTCCAGCTTCTCCGGCAGGTGGTTCTGGTACGTCTGAGAGGTGGTTCCGCCATGGCTGGCAGGTGATCCCGGACTGTCCCCCAGGTGGTTCTGGCATAGCCAGCAGTTGATATTGGCCTGTCCGGCAGGTGGTTCCAGCGAGTCGAACAGGTGGCTCCGGCGTTCTTGGCAGGTGGTTCCGGTCTGTCCGGTAGGTGTTTCCGGCGTGTCTGTCATGTGCTTCCGGCACGTCTGAGAGGTGGTTCCGGCATGCGCGGCAGGTGATTCCGTAGTGTCCGCCAGGTGGTTCTGGCATACCCGGCAGGTGATTTTGGCGTGTCCGGCAGGTGTTTCTGGCGAGTCGAGCAGGTGGCTCCGGCATGCTCGGCAGGTGCTTCCGACGTCTCCGGCACGTGGTTCTGGTGTGTCTGAGAGCTGGTTCTGGCATGTCCGGCAGATGATTCCGGAGTGTCCGCCAAGTGGTTCTGGCATACCCGGCTGGTTTTTTTGGCATGTCAGGTAGGTGGTTCCGGCGAGTCGAGCAGGTGGCTCCGGCATGCTCGGCAGGTTGTTCAGACGGGTCTGGCAGGTGTTTTCCGTCTGTTCGGGGTGTGGTTCCAGCATGTCATGCACATGGTTCTGGCACGTCTGAGATGTGGTTCCGGCCGGCCTGACAGGTGTTTCCACAGTGTCCGCCAAGTGGTACTGGCGTAGTTGGCAGGTGATTTTGGCATGACCGGCAGGTGGTTCCAGCAAGCCCGGCAGGTGATTCCGAAGTGTTCCCCAACTGGTTGTGGCGTAGCCGGCAGGTGATTTTTGCGTGTCAGGCAGGTGGTTCTGGCGAGTCGAGCAGGTGGTTCCGGCGTGCTCGGCAGGTGCTTCCGGGGTCATTGGCACGTGGTTCTGGCATATCTGAGAGGTGGTTCCGGCATGCCCGGCAGGTGATTCCGGAGTGTTCGCCAAGTGTTTCCGGCGTAGCCGGCAGGTGATTTTGCATGTCCAGCGGTCGTTCCGGCGGGTCGAGCCGGTGGTTCCGGCGTGTCCGGCAGGTGGTTCCGGTCTGTCCGGCAGGTGGTTCTGTGGTGTCCGGCACGAGGTTCAGTCTGAGAGGCTGTGCCGGCATGCCCCTCACGTGATTCCGGCTTGTCCCCGAAGTGGTGCTGGTGTAGCGGGCAGGTGATTTTGGCGTGTCCGGCAGGTGGTTCAGGCGAGTTGAGCAGGTGGTTGCGACGTGCTCGGCAGGTGCTTCCGGCGTCTCCGGCACGTGTTTCTGGCACATCTGACTGGTGGTTCCGGCATGCCCAAAAGTTGATTCCGGTCTGTCCGGTAGGTGGTTCCGGCGTGCACGGCACGTGGTTCTGGTACGTGTCAGAGGTGGTTGCGTATGCCCAACAGGTGATTCCGGACTGTCCGCCACGTGCTTCTGGCACGTCTGAGAGGTGGTTCCAACATGCCCGGCAGGTCATTTCGGAGAGTCGTCCAAGTGGTTCTGGCGTAGCCCGCAGGTGATTTTGGCGTGTCCGGCAGGTGGTTCCGCCGTGCTCGGCAGGTGGTTCAGGCATGGCCGTCACGTGGTTCCAGTCTGTCCAGCACGTGTTTCCAGCTTCTCCGGCAGGTGGTTCTGCTACGTCTGAGAGGTGGTTCCGCCATGGCTGGCAGGTGATCCCGGACTGTCCCCAAGGTGGTTCTGGCATAGCCAGCAGTTGATATTGGCCTGTCCGGCAGGTGGTTCCAGCGAGTCGAACAGGTGGCTCCGGCGTTCTTGGCAGGTGGTTCCGGTCTGTCCGGTAGGTGTTTCCGGCGTGTCTGGCACGTGCTTCCGTCACGTCTGAGAGGTGGTTCCGGCATGCGCGGCAGGTGATTCCGTAGTGTCCGCCAGTTGATTCTGGCATACCCGGCAGGTGATTTTGGCGTGTCCGGCTGATGTTTCTGGCGAGTCGAGCAGGTGGCTCCGGCATGCTCGGCAGGTGCTTCCGGCGTCTCCGTCACGTGGTTCTGGTGTGTCTGAGAGCTGGTTCCGGCATGTCCGGCAGATGATTCCGGAGTGTCCGCCAAGTGGTTCTGGCATACCCGGCTGGTGATTTGGGCATGTCAGGGAGGTGGTTCCGGCGAGTCGAGCAGGTGGCTCCGGCGTGCTCAGCAGGTTGTTCAGACGGGTCTGGCAGGTGTTTTCGGTCTGTTCGGGGTGTGGTTCCAGCATCTCATGCACATGGTTCTGGCACGTCTGTGATGTGCTTCCTGCCGGCCCGACAGGTGTTTCCACAGTGTCCGCCACTTGGTACTGGCGTAGTTGGCAGGTGATTTTGGCATGACCGGCAGGTGGTTCCAGCAAGCCCGGCAGTTGATTCCGAAGTGTTCCCCAACTGGTTGTGGCGTAGCCGGCAGGTGATTTTTGCGTGTCCGGCAGGTGTTTCTGGCGAGTCGAGCAGGTGGCTCCGGCATGCTCGGCAGGTGCTTCCGGCGTCTCCGGCACTTGGTTCTGGTGTGTCTGAGAGCTGGTTCCGGCATGTCCGCCAGATGATTCCGGAGTGTCCGCCAAGTGGTTCTGGCATACCCAGCAGGTGATTTTGGCGTGTCAGGGAGGTGGTACCGGTGAGTCGAGCAGGTGGTTCCGGCGTGCTCAGCAGGTGGTTCAGGCGGTTCTGGCAGGTGGTATCCGTCTGTTCGGGGTGTGGTTCCAGCATCTCATGAACACGTTTCTGGCACGTCTGAGATGTGGTTCCGGCCGGCCCGACAGGTGTTTCCGCAGTGTCCGCCAAGCGGTTCTGGCGTAGTTGGCAGGTGATTTTGGCATGACTGGCGGGTGGTTCCAGCAAGCCTGGCAGGTGATTCCAAAGTGTTCACCAACTGGTTGTGGCGTAGCCGGCAGGTGATTTTTGCGTGATCGGCAGGTGGTTCTGGCGAGTCGAGCAGGTGGTTCCGGCGTGCTCGGCTGGTGCTTCCGGGGTCATTGGCACGGGGTTCTGGCATGTCTGAGAGGTGGTTCCTGCATGCCCGGCAAGTGATTCCGGAGTGTTCGCCAAGTGGTTCTGGCATAGTCGGCAGGTGATTTTGGCATGTCCGGCAGGTGGTTCAGGCGAGTTGAGCAGGTGGTTCCAACGTGCTTGGCAGGTGCTTCCGGCGTCTCCGGCACGTGTTTCTGGCACATCTGACAGGTGGTTCCGGCATGCCCGAAAGGTGATTCCGGTCTGTCCGGTAGGTGGTTCCAGCCTGCACGGCATGTGGTTCTGGTACGTCTCAGAGGTGGTTGCGCATGCCCAACAGGTGATTCCGGACTGTCCGCCACATGGTTCTGGCACGTCTGAGAGGTGGTTCCGGCATGCCCGGCAGGTCATCCCAGAGAGTCCTCCAAGTGGTTCTGGCATAACACGCAGGTGATTTTGGCGTGTCTGGCAGGTTGTTCCGTTGTGCTTGGCAGGTGGTTCAGGCTTCGCCGGCAGGTGGTTCCAGAATGTCCAGGACGTGTTTCCAGCTTCTCCGGCAGGTGGTTCTGGTACGTCTGAGAGGTGGTTCCGCCATGGCGGGCAGGCGATTCCGGACCGTCCCCCAGGTGGTTCTGGCATAGCCAGCAGTTGATATTGGCCTGTCCGGCAGGTGGTTCCAGCGAGTCGAACAGGTGGCTCCGGCGTGCTCGGCAGGTGGTTCCGGTCTGTCCGGTAGGTGATTCCGGCGTGTCCGGCACGTGCTTCAGGCACGTCTGAGAGGTGGTTCCGGCATGCGCGACAGGTGATTTCGGAGTGTCCGCCAGGTGGTTCTGGCGTACCCGGCAGGTGATTTTGGCGTGTCCGGCAGGTGATTCTGGCGTACCCGGCAGGTGATTTTGGCGTGTCCGGCAGGTGGTTCAGGCGAGTTGAGCAGGTGGTTGCGACGTGCTCGGCAGGTGCTTCCGGCGTCTCCGGCACGTGTTTCTGGCACATCTGACTGGTGGTTCCGGCATGCCCAAAAGTTGATTCCGGTCTGTCCGGTAGGTGGTTCCGGCGTGCACGGCACGTGGTTCTGGTACGTGTCAGAGGTGGTTGCGTATGCCCAACAGGTGATTCCGGACTGTCCGCCACGTGCTTCTGGCAGGTCTGAGAGGTGGTTCCAACATGCCCGGCAGGTCATTTCGGAGAGTCGTCCAAGTGGTTCTGGCGTAGCCCGCAGGTGATTTTGGCGTGTCCGGCAGGTGGTTCCGCCGTGCTCGGCAGGTGGTTCAGGCATGGCCGTCACGTGGTTTCAGTCTGTCCAGGACGTGTTTCTAGCTTCTCCGGCAGGCGGTAATGGTACGTCTGAGAGGTGGTTCCGCCATGGCTGGCAGGTGATCCCGGACTGTCCCCCATGTGGTTCTCACATAGCCAGCAGTTGATATTGGCCTGTCCGGCAAGTGGTTCCAGCGAGTCGAACAGGTGGCTCCGGTGTTCTTGGCAGGTGGTTCCGGTCTGTCCGGTAGGTGTTTCCGGCGTGTCTGGCACGTGCTTCCGGCACGTCTGAGAGGTCGTTCCGGCATGCGCGGCAGGTGATTCCGTAGTGTCCGCCAGGTGGTTCTGGCATACCCGGCAGGTGATTTTGGCGTGTCCGGCAGGTGTTTCTGGCGAGTCGAGCAGGTGGCTCCGGCATGCTCGGCAGGTGCTTCCGGCGTCTCCGGCACGTGGTTCTGGTGTGTCTGAGAGCTGGTTCTGGCATGTCCGGCAGATGATTCCGGAGTGTCCGCCAAGTGGTTCTGGCATACCCGGCTGGTTTTTTTGGCATGTCAGGTAGGTGGTTCCGGCGAGTCGAGCAGGTGGCTCCGGCATGCTCGGCAGGTTGTTCAGACGGGTCTGGCAGGTGTTTTCCGTCTGTTCGGGGTGTGGTTCCAGCATCTCATGCACATGGTTCTGGCACGTCTGAGATGTGGTTCCGGCCGGCCCGACAGGTGTTTCCACAGTGTCCGCCAAGTGGTACTGGAGTAGTTGGCAGGTGATTTTGGCATGACCGGCAGGTGGTTCCAGCAAGCCCGGCAGGTGATTCCGAAGTGTTCCCCAACTGGTTGTGGCGTAGCCGGCAGGTGATTTTTGCGTGTCTGGCAGGTGGTTCTGGCGAGTCGAGCAGGTGGTTCCGGCGTGCTCGGCAGGTGCTTCCGGGGTCATTGGCACGTGGTTCTGGCATATCTGAGAGGTGGTTCCGGCATGCCCGGCAGGTGATTCCGGAGTGTTCGCCAAGTGTTTCCGGCGTAGCCGGCAGGTGATTTTGCATGTCCAGCGGTCGTTCCGGCGGGTCGAGCCGGTGGTTCCGGCGTGTCCGGCAGGTGGTTCCGGTCTGTCCGGCAGGTGGTTCCGTGGTGTCCGGCACGAGGTTCAGTCTGAGAGGCTGTGCCGGCATGCCCCTCACGTGATTCCGGCTTGTCCCCGAAGTGGTGCTGGTGTAGCGGGCAGGTGATTTTGGCGTGTCCGGCAGGTGGTTCAGGCGAGTTGAGCAGGTGGTTGCGACGTGCTCGGCAGGTGCTTCCGGCGTCTCCGGCACGTGTTTCTGGCACATCTGACTGGTGGTTCCGGCATGCCCAAAAGTTGATTCCGGTCTGTCCGGTAGGTGGTTCCGGCGTGCACGGCACGTGGTTCTGGTACGTGTCAGAGGTGGTCGCGTATGCCCAACAGGTGATTCCGGACTGTCCGCCACGTGCTTCTGGCAGGTCTGAGAGGTGGTTCCAACATGCCCGGCAGGTCATTTCGGAGAGTCGTCCAAGTGGTTCTGGCGTAGCCAGCAGTTGATATTGGCCTGTCCGGCAGGTGGTTCTAGCGAGTCGAACAGGTGGCTCCGGCGTTCTTGGCAGGTGGTTCCGGTCTGTCCGGTAGGTGTTTCCGGCGTGTCTGGCACGTGCTTCCGGCACGTCTGAGAGGTGGTTCCGGCATGCGCGGCAGGTGATTCCGTAGTGTCCGCCAGGTGGTTCTGGCGTACCCGGCAGGTGATTTAGGCGTGTCCGCCAGGTGTTTCTGGCGAGTCGAGCAGGTGGCTCCGGCATGCTCGGCACGCGCTTCCGGCGTCTCAGGCACTTGGTTCTGGTGTGTCTGAGAGCTGGTTCCGACATGTCCGGCAGATGATTCCGGAGTGTCCGCCAAGTGGTTCTGGCATACCCAGCAGGTGATTTTGGTATGTCTGGGAGGTGGTACGGGTGAGTCGAGCAGGTGGTTCCGGCGTGCTCAGCAGGTGGTTCAGGCGGTTCCGGCAGGTGGTATCCGTCTTTTCGGGGTGTGGTTCCAGCATCTCATGAACACGTTTCTGGCACGTCTGAGATGTGGTTCCAGCCGGCCCGACAGGTGTTTCCGCAGTGTCCGCCAAGCGGTTCTGGCGTAGTTGGCAGGTGATTTTGGCATGACTGGCAGGTGGTTCCAGCAAGCCTGGCAGGTGATTCCAAAGTGTTCAACAACTGGTTGTGGCGTAGCTGGCAGTTGATTTTTGCGTGATCAGCAGGTGGTTCTGGCGAGTCGAGCAGGTGGTTCTGGCGTGCTCGGCCTGTGATTACGGAGTGTTCGCCAAGTGGTTCTGGCATAGTCGGCAGGTGATTTTGGCATGTCCGGCAGGTGGTTCAGGCGAGTTGAGCAGGTGGTTCCAACGTGCTTGGCAGGTGCTTCCGGCGTCTCCGGCACGTGTTTCTGGCACATCTGACAGGTGGTTCCGGCATGCCCGAAAGGTGATTCCGGTCTGTCCGGTAGGTGGTTCCAGCCTGCACGGCATGTGGTTCTGGTACGTCTCAGAGGTGGTTGCGCATGCCCAACAGGTGATTCCGGACTGTCCGCCACATGGCTCTGGCACGTCTGAGAGGTGGTTCCGGCATGCCC
>NW_027227688.1:0-45124 GCF_037783145.1 Equus przewalskii | reverse complement strand
GCAAGCCCAGCAGGTGATTCCGAAGTGTTCACCAACTGGTTCTGGCATAGCCGACAGGTGATTTTGGCGTGTCCAGCAGGTGCTCCTGGGGAGTGGATCAGGTGTTTCCGGCATACTGGGCATGTGCTACCAGCATGTCCGGAACATGGTTCTGGCAAGTCTGAGAGGTGGTTCCGGCATTCCCGACAGGTGATTCCGGAGTGTCTGCCAAGTGGTTCTGGCGTACCCGGCAGGTGATTTTGGCTTGCCCGGCAGGTGGTTCTGACGAGTCATGCAGGTGGTTCCGATGTGCTCGGCAGGTGCTTACAGTGTCATTGGCATGTGGTTCTGTCATGTCTGAGAGGTAGTTCTGGCATGCCCGACAGGTGATTCCGGAGTGTTCTCCAAGTGGTTCTGGCGTAGCCGGCAGTTGATTTTGCATGTCTGGCGTTAGTTCCAGAGAGTCGAGACAGTGGTTCCGGTGTGTCCGGCAGGTGGTTAGGGTCTGTCCTAGAGGTGGTTGCGGAGTGTCTGACGAGTGGTTCTGGCACAGTCGGCAGGTGATTTTGGCGTGTCCAGCAGGTGGTTCTGGGGAGTGGATCAGGTGGTTCTGGCATACTCGGCAGGTGGTACCGGCGTCTCCGGAACATGGTTCTGGCAAGTCTTAGATGTTGCGTCAGCATGCCCTTCACGTGATTCCGGCTGGTCCGCCAAGTGGTTCTGGTGTAGCAGGCTGGTGATTTTCGCATGTCCGGCAGGTGGGACCGGTGAGTCAAGCAGGTGGTTCCGGCGAGTGTTTCCTGTGTTTCCGGTCTGTCCGGGAGATGGTTCCGGCCTGTCCGGCACGTGCTTCTGGCACTTCTGAGAGGTTGTGCTGGCATGCCCGGCAGGTTATTCTGGAGTGTCCGCCAAGTGGCCCTGGCATAGCCGGCACGTGATTTTGGCGTGTCCGGCAGGCGGTTCTGTGGAGTGGAGCAGGTGGTTCTGTCATACTCTGCAGGTGGTACCGGCGTGTCCGGAACTTGTTCTGGCAAGTCTGAGAGGTGGATCCGGCATGCACGACAGGTGATTCCGGAGTGTCCGGGATGTGGTTCTGGCAACTCTGAGAGGTGGTTCCGGCATGCCCGACAGGTGATTCCGGAGTGTCCGTCGAGTGGTTCTGGTGTACCTGGCAGGTGATTTTGGCGTGTCCGGCAGGTGTTTCTTGCGAGTCGAGCAGGTGGCTCAGGCATGCGCAGCAGGTGCTTCGGTGTGTCCGGCACCTGATTCTGGTGTGTCTGAGAGCAGGTTCTGGCATGTCTGGCAGATGATTCCGGAGTGTTCGCCAAGTGATTCTGGCATAGGCGGCAGGTGATTTTGTCGTGTCAGGTAGTTGGTTCCGGCAAGTCGAGCAGGTGGTTCCGGCGTGCTCGGCAGGTGGTTCAGGCGGGACTGGCAGGTGGTTTTGGTCTGTTGGGGTGTGGTTCCGGCATCTGAGGCACATGGTTCTGCCACGTCTGAGAGGTGGTTCTGGACGGCCCGACAGGTGTTTCCGGAGTGTCCGCCAAGTGGTTCTGGTGGAGCTGACAGGTGATGTTGGCGTGACCGGCAGGTGGTTCCATCCAGCCCGGCAGGTGATTCCGAAGTCTTCACCAACTGGTTGTGGCATAGACGGCACGTGATTTTGGTGTGTCAGGCAGGTGGCTGTGGCGAGTCGAGCAGGTGGTTCCGGCATGCCCGGCAGGTGACTCTGGAGTGTTCGCCAAATGGTTCTGGCGTTGCCGGCAGGTGATTTTGCATGTCCCACGGTGGTTCCGGCGAGTCGAGCCGGTGGTTCCAGCGTGTCCGGAAGGTGGTTCCGGTCTGTCCGGCAGGTGGTTCTGGGGTGTACGGCACGAGGTTCTGGCACGTCTGAGTGGTTGTGTCAGCATGCCCTTCATGTGATTCCAGCTTGTCCGCCAAGTGGTTCTGGTGTAGCGGGCAGGTGATTTTGGCATGTCCGGCAGGTGGTTCCAGCAAGCGTGACAGGCGATTCCGAAGTTTTCACCAACTGGTTGTGGCGTAGCCGTCAGGTGATTTTAGCGTGTCCGGCACGTGGGTCTGGCGAGTCTAGCCGGTGGTTCCGGCATGCTCGGCAGTTGCTTCTGGACACTCCAGCATGTGGTTGTGGCACCTCAGAGACGTGGTTCCGGCATGCCCGGCAGGTGATTCCAGAGTGTCTGCTGAGTGGTTCTGGCGTTGCAGGCGGGTGATTTTGGCGTGTCAAGCAGGTGGTTCAGGGGAGTGGATCAGGTGGTTCTGGCATACTCGGCAGGTGGTTCCGGCGAGTCAGGAACATGGTTCTGGCAAGTCTGCGATGTGGTTCCGCCTGCCCGACAGGTGATCCCAGAGTGTCCGCCAAGTGGTTCTGGCGTACCCTGCAGGTGATTTTTGCGTGTCTGGAGGGTGTTTCCTGCGAGTCGAGCAGGTGGCTCAGGCATGCTCAGCAGGTGCTTCTGGCGTCTCCGGCACGTTGTTCTGGTGTGTCTGAGAGCTGGTTCTGGCATGTCCGGCAGATGAATCCGGAGTGACCACCAAGTGGTTCTGGCATACCCGGCCTGTGGTTTTTGGGTGTCAGGTAGGTGGTTCCGGCGAGTCGAGCAGGTGGTTCCAGTGTGCTCAGCAGGTGGTTCAGGCCGGTCTGGCAGGTGGTTTCAGTCTATTTGGGGTGTGGTTCCGGCATCTCGGGCACATGATTCTGGCACGTCTGAGATGTGGTTCCGGCAGGCCCGACAGGTGTTTCCGGAGTGTCCGCCAAGTGGTTCTGCCGTAGCCAGCAGGTGATTTTGGCGTGTCCGGCAGGTGGTACCGGTGAGTCAAGCAGGTGTTTCCGGCGAGTGTTTCCTGTGTTTCCGGTCTGTCCGGGAGATGGTTCCGGCCTGTCCGGCACGTGCTTCTGGCACTTCTGAGAGGTTGTGCTGGCATGCCCGGCAGGTTATTCTGGAGTGTCCGCCAAGTGGCCCTGGCATAGCCGGCACGTGATTTTGGCGTGTCCGGCAGGCGGTTCTGTGGAGTGGAGCAGGTGGTTCTGTCATACTCTGCAGGTGGTACCGGCGTGTCCGGAACTTGTTCTGGCAAGTCTGAGAGGTGGATCCGGCATGCACGACAGGTGATTCCGGAGTGTCCGGGATGTGGTTCTGGCACCTCTGAGAGGTGGTTCCGGCATGCCCGACAGGTGATTCCGGAGTGTCCGTCGAGTGGTTCTGGCGTACCTGGCAGGTGATTTTGGTGTGTCCGGCAGGTGTTTCTTGCGAGTCGAGCAGGTGGCTCAGGCATGCGCAGCAGGTGCTTACGGCGTGTCCAGCAGGTGATTCTGGTGTGTCTGAGAGCTGGTTCTGGCAAATCCGGCAGATGATTCCGGAGTGTCCACCAAGTGGTTCTGGTATACCCGGCAGGTGATTTTGTCGTGTCAGGGAGGTGGTTCCGGCGAGTCGAGTATGTGGTTCCGGTGTGCTCGGCAGGTGGTTCAGGCGGGTCTCGTAGGTGGTTTCGGTCTGTTCGGGGTGTGGTTCCGGCATCTCAGGCACATGGTTCTGGCACGTCTGAGAGTTGGTTCCTGCCGGCCCGACAGGTGTTTCCGCAGTGTCCGCCATGTGGTTCTGGCGTAGCTGGCAGGTGATTTTGGCATGTCCAGCAGGTGTTTCTGTGGAGTGGATCAGGTGGTTCCGGCATACTCGGCATGTGGTACCGGCATGTCCGCAACATGGTTCTGGCAAGTCTGAGAGGTTGTTCCGGCATGCCCGACAGGTGATTCCGGAGTGTTCGCCAAGTGGTTCTGGCGTAGCCGGCAGGTGATTTTGCATACCCGGCGGTGGTTCCGGAGAGTCGAGCCAGGGGTTCCGGCGTGTCCGGCAGGTGGTTCCGGTCTGTCCTAGAGGTTGTTGCGGAGTGTCTGACCAGTGGTTCTGGCGTAGCCGGCAGGTGATTTTGGCGTGTCCAACAAGTGGTTCTGGGGAGTGGATAAGGTGGTTCCAGCATCCTCGGAAGGTGGTACCGGCATGTCCGGAGCATGGTTCTGGCAAGTCTGAGAGGTGGTTCCGGCATGCCCGACAGGTGATCCTGGAGTGTCCGCCAAGTGGTTCTGGCGTACCTGGCAGGTGATTTTGGCGTGTCCGGCAGGGGGTTGTGGCGAGTCCAGCAGGTGGTTCCGGCGTGCTCAGCAGGTCCTTCAGCTGTCATTGGCATGTGGTTCTGGCATGTTTGAGAGGTGGTTCCGGCATGCCCGGCAGGTGATTCCGGAGTGTTCGCCAAGTGGTTCTGGCGTAGCCGGCAGGTGATTTTGGAGTGTCAGGTAGGTGGTTCCGGCGAGTCGAGCAGGTGGTTCCGGCGTGCTCGGCAGGTGGTTCAGGCGGGTCTGGCAGGTGGTTTCGGTCTGTTCGGGGTGCGGTTCCAGCACCTCAGGCACATGGTTCTGGCTCGTCTGAGAGTTGTTTCCGGTCGGCCTGACAGGAGTTTCCGTAGTGTCCGCCAAGTGGTTCTAGCGTAGCTGGCAGGTGATGTTGGCTTGACCGGCAGGTGGTTCCAGAAAGCCCGGAAGGTGATTCCGAAGTGTTCACCAACTGGTTGTGGTGTAGCCGGCAGGTGATTTTGGTGTGTCTGGCAGGTGGTTCTGGCGAGTCGAGCAGGTGGTTCCAGTGTGCTCGGCAGGTGCTTCCGGTGTCATTGACATGTGGTTCTGGCATGTCTGAGAGGTGGTTCCGGCATGCCCGGCAGGTGATTCCGGAGTGTTCGCCAAATTGTTCTGGCATAGCCGGCAGGTGATTTTGTATGTCCGGCGGTGGTTCCAGCGAGTCGAGCCATTGGTTCCGGCATGTCCAGCAGGTGGTTCCGGTGTGTCTGGCAGGTGGTTCTGGGGTGTCCGGGACGAGGTTCTGGCACGTCTGAGAGGTTGTGTCGGCATGCCCTTCACGTGATTCCGGCTTGTCCACCAAGTGGTTCTGGTGTAGCAGGCAGGTGATTTTGGCGTGTCCGGCAGGTGGGACCGGTGAGTCAAGGAGGTGGTTCCTGCGAGTGTTTCCTGTGGTTCCAGTCTGTCCGGGAGATGGTTCCGGCCTGCCCGGCATGTGTTTCTTGCACTTTTGAGAGGTTGTGCTGGCATGCCCGGCAGGTGATTCTGGAGTGTCCGCCAAGTGGTTCTGGCGTACCCGGCAAATGATTTTGGCATGTCCGGCAGGTGTTTCTTGGGAGTCAAGCAGGAGGTTCCGTCATGCTCGGCAGGTGGTTCAGGCCGATCTGGCAGGTGGTTTCGGACTGTTCGGGGTGTGGTTCCGGCATCTCAGGCACATGGTTCTGGCACGTCTGAGAGGTGGTTCCGGCATGCCCGGCAGGTCATCCCAGAGAGTCCTCCAAGTGGTTCTGGCATAACACGCAGGTGATTTTGGCGTGTCTGGCAGGTTGTTCGGTTGTGCTTGGCAGGTGGTTCAGGCTTGGCCGGCAGGTGGTTCCAGACTGTCCAGGACGCGTTTCCAGCTTCTCCGGCAGGTGGTTCTGGTACGTCTGAGAGGTGGTTCCACCATGGCTGGCAGGTGATTCCGGACCGTCCCCAAGGTGGTTCTGGCATAGCCAGCAGTTGATATTGGCCTGTCCGGCAGGTGGTTCCAGCGAGTCGAACAGGTGGCTCCGGCGTGCTCGGCAGGCAATTCCAGTCTGTCCGGTAGGTGATTCCGGCATGTCCGGCACGTGCTTCCGGCACGTCTGAGAGGTGGTTCCAGCATGCGCGACAGGTGATTTCGGAGTGTCAGCCAGGTGGTTCTGGTGTACCCGGCAGGTGATTTTGGCGTGTCCGGCAGGTGTTTCTGGCGAGTCGAGCAGGTGGCTCCGGCATGCTCGGCAGGTGCTTCCGGCGTCTCCGGCACGTGGTTCTGGTGTGTCTGAGAGCGGGTTCCGGCATGTCTGGCAGATGATTCCGGAGTGTCCGCCAAGTGGTTCTGGCATACCCGGCTGGTGATTTGGGCATGTCAGGTAGGTTGTTCCGGCGAGTCGAGCAGGTGGCTCCGGCGTGCTCGGCAGGTTGTTCAGACGTGTCTGGCAGGTGTTTTCCGTCTGTTCGGGGTGTGGTTCCAGCATCTCATGCACATGGTTCTGGCACGTCTGAGATGTGGTTCCGGCCGGCCCGACAGGTGTTTCCACAGTGTCCGCCAAGTGGTACTGGCATAGTTGGCAGGTGATTATGGCATGACCGGCAGGTGGTTCCAGCAAGCCTGGCAGGTGATTCCAAAGTGGTCCCCAACTGGTTGTGGCATAGCCGGCAGGTGATTTTTGCGTGATCGGCAGGTGGTTCTGGCGAGTCGAGCAGGTGGTTCCAGCGTGCTCGGCTGGTGCTTCCGGGGTCATTGGCACGGGGTTCTGGCATGTCTGAGAGGTGGTTCCTGCATGCCCGGCAAGTGATTCCGGAGTGTTCTCCAAGTGGTTCTGGCATAGTCGGCAGATGATTTTGGCATGTCCGGCAGGTGGTTCAGGCGAGTTGAGCAGGTGGTTCCAACGTGCTTGGCAGGTGCTTCCGGCGTCTCCGGCACGTGTTTCTGGCACATCTGACAGGTGGTTCCGGCATGCCCGAAAGGTGATTCCGGTCAGTCCGGTAGGTGGTTCCAGCCTGCACGGCATGTGGTTCTGGTACGTCTCAGAGGTGGTTGCGCATGCCCAACAGGTGATTCCGGACTGTCCGCCACATGGTTCTGGCACGTCTGAGAGGTGGTTCCGGCATGCCCGGCAGGTCATCCCAGAGAGTCCTCCAAGTGGTTCTGGCATAACACGCAGGTGATTTTGGGGTGTCTGGCAGGTTGTTCCGTTGTGCTTGGCAGGTGGTTCAGGCTTGGCCGGCAGGTGGTTCCAGACTGTCCAGGACGTGTTTCCAGCTTCTCCGGCAGGTGGTTCTGGTACGTCTGAGAGGTGGTTCCGCCATGGCTGGCAGGTGATTCCGGACCGTCCCTCAGGTGGTTCTGGCATACCCGGCTGGTGATTTGGGCATGTCAGGTAGGTGGTTCCGGCGAGTCGAGCAGGTGGCTCCGGCGTGCTCGGCAGGTTGTTCAGACGGGTCTGGCAGGTGTTTTCCGTGTGTTCGGGGTGTGGTTCCAGCATCTCATGCACATGGTTCTGGCATGTCTGAGATGTGGTTCCGGCCGGCCCGACAGGTGTTTCCACAGTGTCCGCCAAGTGGTACTGGCGTCATTGGCAGGTGATTTTGGCATGACCGGCAGGTGGTTCCAGCAAGCCCGGCAGGTGATTCCGAAGTGTTCCCCAACTGGTTGTGGCGTAGCCGGCAGGTGATTATTGCGTGTCCGGCAGGTGGTTCTGGCGAGTCGAGCAGGTGGTTCCGGCGTGCTCGGCAGGTGATTCCGGGGTCATTGGCACGTGGTTCTGGCATATCTGAGAGGTGGTTCCGGCATGCCCGGCAGGTGATTCCGGAGTGTTCGCCAAGTGTTTCCGGCGTAGCCGGCAGGTGAGTTTGCATGTCCAGCAGTCGTTCCGGCGGGTCGAGCCGGTGGTTCCGGCGTGTCCGGCAGGTGGTTCCGGTCTGTCCGGCAGGTGGTTCTGTCATGTCCGGCACGAGGTTCAGTCTGAGAGGCTGTGCCAGCATGGCCCTCACGTGATTCCGGCTTGTCCCCGAAGTGGTGCTGGTGTAGCGGGCAGGTGATTTTGGCGTGTCCGGCAGGTGTTTCTGGCGAGTCGAGCAGGTGGCTCCGGCATGCTCGGCAGGTGCTTCCGGCGTCTCCGGCCCTTGGTTCTGGTGTGTCTGAGAGCTGGTTCCGGCATGTCCGGCAGATGATTCCGGAGTGTCCGCCAAGTGGTTCTGGCATACCCGGCTGGTGATTTGGGCATGTCAGGTAGGTGGTTCCGCCGAGTCGACCAGGTGGCTCCGGCGTGCTCGGCAGGTTGTTCAGACGGGTCTGGCAGGCGTTTTCCGTCTGTTCGGGGTGTGGTTCCAGCATCTCATGCACATGGTTCTGGCACGTCTGGGATGTGGTTCCGGCCGGCCCTACAGGGGTTTCCACAGTGTCCGCCAAGTGGTACTGGCGTAGTTGGCTGGTGATTTTGGCATGACCGGCAGGTGGTTCCAGCAAGCCCGGCAGGTGATTCCGAAGTGTTCCCCAACTGGTTGTGGCTTAGCCGGCAGGTGATTTCTGCGTGTCCGGCAGGTGGTTCTGGAGAGTCGAGCAGGTGGTTCCGGCGTGCTCAGCAGGTGCTTCTGGGGTCATTGGCACGTGGTTCTGGCATATCTGAGAGGTGGTTCCGGCATGCCCGGCAGGTGATTCCGGAGTGTTCGCCAAGTGTTTCCGGCGTAGCCGGCAGGTGATTTTGCATGTCCAGCGGTCGTTCCGGCGGGTCGAGCCGGTGGTTCCGGCGTGTCCGGCAGGTGGTTCCGGTCTGTCCGGCAGGTGGTTCTGTGGTGTCCGGCACGAGGTTCAGTCTGAGAGGCTGTGCCGGCATGCCCCTCACGTGATTCCGGCTTGTCCCCGAAGTGGTGCTGGTGTAGCGGGCAGGTGATTTTGGCGTGTCCGGCAGGTGGTTCAGGCGAGTTGAGCAGGTGCTTGCGACGTGCTTGGCAGGTGCTTCCGGCGTCTCCGGCACGTGTTTCTGGCACATCTGACTGGTGGTTCCAGCATGCCCAAAAGTTGATTCCGGTCTGCCCGGTAGGTGGTTCCGGCGTGCACGGCACGTGGTTCTGGTACGTCTCAGAGGTGGTTGCGTATGCCCAACAGATGATTCCGGACTGTCCGCCACGTGCTTCTGGCACGTCTGAGAGGTGGTACCAACATGCCCGGCAGGTCATTTCGGAGATTCGTCCAAGTGGTTCTGGCGTAGCCCGCAGGTGATTTTGGCGTGTCCGGCAGGTGGTTTTGGCGTGCTCGGCTGGTGCTTCCGGGGTCATTGGCACGGGGTTCTGGCATGTCTGAGAGGTGGTTCCTGCATGCCCGGCAAGTGATTCCGGAGTGTTCGCCAAGTGGTTCTGGCATAGTCGGCAGGTGATTTTGGCATGTCCGGCAGGTGGTTCAGGCGAGTTGAGCAGGTGGTTCCAACGTGCTTGGCAGGTGCTTCCGGCGTCTCCGGCACGTGTTTCTGGCACATCTGACAGGTGGTTCCGGCATGCCAGAAAGGTGATTCCGGTCTGTCCGGTAGGTGGTTGCAGACTGCACGGCATGTGATTCTGGTACGTCTCAGAGGTGGTTGCGCATGACCAACAGGTGATTCCGGACTGTCCGCCACATGGTTCTGGCACGTCTGAGAGGTGGTTCCGGCATGCCCGGCAGGTAATCCCAGAGAGTCCTCCAAGTGGTTCTGGCATAACACGCAGGTGATTTGGGCGTGTCCGGCATGTGGTTCCTCCGTGCTCGGCACGTGGTTCAGGCATGGCCGTCACGTGGTTCCAGTCTGTCCAGGAAGTGTTTCCAGCTTCTCCGGCAGGTGGTTCTGGTACGTCTGAGAGGTGGTTCCGCCATGGCTGGCAGGTGATTTTGGACTGTCCCCCAGGTGGTTCTGGCATAGCCAGCAGTTGATATTGGCCTGTCCGGCAGGTGGTTCCAGCGAGTCGAACAGGTGGCTCCGGCGTTCTTGGCAGGTGGTTCCGGTCTGTCCGGTAGGTGTTTCCGGCGTGTCTGGCACGTGCTTCCGGCACGTCTGAGAGGTGTTTCCGGCATGCGCGGCAGGTGATTCCGTAGTGTCCGCCAGGTGGTTCTGGCATACCCGGCAGGTGATTTTGGCGTGTCCGGCAGGTGTTTCTGGCGAGTCGAGCAGGTGGCTCCGGAATGCTCGGCAGGTGCTTCCGGCGTCTCCGGCACTTGGTTCTGGTGTGTCTGAGAGCTGGTTCCGGCATGTCCGGCAGATGATTCCGGAGTGTCCGCCAAGTGGTTCTGGCATACCCAGCAGGTGATTTTGGCGTGTCAGGGAGGTGGTACCGGTGAGTCGAGCAGGTGTTTCCGGCGGTTCTGGCAGGTGGTATCCGTCTGTTCGGGGTGTGGTTCCAGCATCTCATGAACACGTTTCTGGCACGTCTGAGATGTGGTTCCAGCCGGCCCGACAGGTGTTTCCGCAGTGTCCGCCAAGCGGTTCTGGCGTAGTTGGCAGGTGATTTTGGCATGACTGGCAGGTGGTTCCAGCAAGCCTGGCAGGTGATTCCAAAGTGTTCACCAACTGGTTGTGGCGTAGCCGGCAGTTGATTTTTGCGTGATCGGCGGGTGGTTCTGGCGACTCGAGCAGGTGGTTCCGGCGTGCTCGGCTGGTGCTTCCGGGGTCATTGGCACGGGGTTCTGGCATGTCTGAGAGGTGGTTCCTGCATGCCCGGCAAGTGATTCCGGAGTGTTCGCCAAGTGGTTCTGGCATAGTCGGCAGGTGATTTTGGCATGTCCGGCAGGTGGTTCAGGCGAGTTGAGCAGGTGGTTCCAACGTGCTTGGCAGGTGCTTCCGGCGTCTCCGGCACGTGTTTCTGGCACATCTGACAGGTGGTTCCGGCATGCCCGAAAGGTGATTCCGGTCTGTCCGGTAGGTGGTTCCAGCCTGCACGGCATGTGGTTCTGGTACGTCTCAGAGGTGGTTGCGCATGCCCAACAGGTGATTCCGGACTGTCCGCCACATGGTTCTGGCACGTCTGAGAGGTGGTTCCGGCATGCCCGGCAGGTCATCCCAGAGAGTCCTCCAAGTGGTTCTGGCATAACACGCAGGTGATTTTGGCGTGTCTGGCAGGTTGTTCCGTTGTGCTTGGCAGGTGGTTCAGGCTTGGCCGGCAGGTGGTTCCAGACTGTCTTGGACGTGTTTCCAGCTTCTCCAGCAGGTGGTTCTGGTACGTCTGAGAGGTGGTTCCGCCATGGCTGGCAGGCGATTCCGGAACATCCCCCAGGTGGCTCTGGCATAGCCAGCAGTTGATGTTGGCCTGTCCGGCAGGTGGTTCGAGCGAGTCGAACAGGTGGCTCCGGCGTGTCGGCAGGTGGTTCCGGTCTGTCCGGTAGGTGATTCCGGCGTGTCCGGCCTGTGCTTCCGGCACGTCTGAGAGGTGGCTCCGTCATGAGCGACAGGTGATTTCGGAGTGTCCGCCAGGTGGTTCTGGCGTACCCCGCAGGTGATTTTGGCGTGTCCGGCAGGTGTTTCTGGCGAGTCGAGCAGGTGGCTCCGGCATGCTCGGCAGGTGCTTCCGGCGTCTCCGGCACTTGGTTCTGGTGTGTCTGAGAGCGGGTTCCGGCATGTCTGGCAGATGATTCCGGAGTGTCCGCCAAGTGGTTCTGGCATACCCGGCTGGTGATTTGGGCATGTCAGGTAGGTTGTTCCGGCGAGTCGAGCAGGTGGCTCCGGCGTGCTCGGCAGGTTGTTCAGACGGGTCTGGCAGGTGTTTTCCGTCTGTTCGGGGTGTGGTTCCAGCATCTCATGCACATGGTTCTGGCACGTCTGAGATGTGGTTCCGGCCGGCCCTACTGGGGTTTCCACAGTGTCCGCCAAGTGGTACTGGCGTAGTTGGCAGGTGATTTTGGCATGACCGGCAGGTGGTTCCAGCAAGCCCGGCAGGTGATTCCGAAGTGTTCCCCAACTGGTTGTGGCGTAGCCGGCAGGTGATTTTTGCGTCTCCGGCAGGTGGTTCTGGCGAGTCGAGCAGGCGGTTCCGGCGTGCTCGGCAGGTGCTTCTGGGGTCATTGGCACGTGGTTCTGGCATATCTGAGAGGTGGTTCCGGCATGCCCGGCAGGTGATTCCGGAGTGTTCGCCAAGTGTTTCCGGCGTAGCCGGCAGGTGATTTTGCATGTCCAGCGGTCGTTCCGGCGGGTCGAGCCGGTGGTTCCGGCGTGTCCGGCAGGTGGTTCCGGTCTGTCCGGCAGGTGGTTCTGTGGTGTCCGGCACGAGGTTCAGTCTGAGAGGCTGTGCCGGCATGCCCCTCACGTGATTCCGGCTTGTCCCCGAAGTGGTGCTGGTGTAGCGGGCAGGTGATTTTGGCGTGTCCGGCAGGTGGTTCAGGCGAGTTGAGCAGGTGGTTGCGACGTGCTCGGCAGGTGCTTCCGGCGTCTCCGGCACGTGTTTCTGGCACATCTGACTGGTGGTTCCGGCATGCCCAAAAGTTGATTCCGGTCTGTCCTGTAGGTGGTTCCGGCGTGCACGGCACGTGGTTCTGGTACGTGTCAGAGGTGGTTGCGTATGCCCAACAGGTGATTCCGGACTGTCCGCCACGTGCTTCTGGCATGTCTGAGAGGTGGTTCCAACATGCCCGGCAGCTCATTTCGGAGAGTCGTCCAAGTGGTTCTGGCGTAGCCCGCAGGTGATTTTGGCGTGTCCGGCAGGTGGTTCCGCCGTGCTCGGCAGGTGGTTCAGGCATGGCCGTCACGTGGTTCCAGTCTGTCCAGGACGTGTTTCCAGCTTCTCCGGCAGGTGGTTCTGGTACGTCTGAGAGGTGGTTCCGCCATGGCTGGCAGGTGATCCCGGACTGTCCCCCAGGTGGTTCTGGCATAGCCAGCAGTTGATATTGGCCTGTCCGGCAGGTGGTTCCAGCGAGTCGAACAGGTGGCTCCGGCGTTCTTGGCAGGTGGTTCCGGTCTGTCCGGTAGGTGTTTCCGGCGTGTATGGCACGTGCTTCCGGCACGTCTCAGAGGTGGTCCGGCATGCGCGGCAGGTGATTCCGGAGTGTCCGCCAGGTGGTTCTGGCATACCCGGCAGGTGATTTTGGCGTGTCCGGCAGGTGTTTCTGGCGAGTCGAGCAGGTGGCTCCGGCATGCTCGGCAGGTGCTTCCGGCGTCTCCGGCACTTGGTTCTGTTGTGTCTGAGAGCTGGTTCCGGCATGTCCGGCAGATGATTCCGGAGTGTCCGCCAAGTGGTTGTGGCATAGCCAGCAGGTGATTTTGGCGTGTCAGGGAGGTGGTACCGGTGAGTCGAGCAGGTGGTTCGGGCGTGCTCAGCAGGTGGTTCAGGCGGTTCTGGCAGGTGGTATCCGTCTGTTCGGGGTGTGGTTCCAGCATCTCATGAACACGTTTCCGGCACGTCTGAGATGTGGTTCCAGCCGGCCCAACAGGTGTTTCCGCAGTGTCCGCCAAGCGGTTCTGGCGTAGGTGGCAGGTGATTTTGGCATGACTGGCAGTAGGTTCCAGCAAGCCTGGCAGGTGATTCCAAAGTGTTCACCAACTGGTTGTGGCGTAGCCGGCAGGTGATTTTTGCGTGATCGGCAGGTGGTTCTGGCGAGTCGAGCAAGTGGTTCCGGCGTGCTCGGCTGGTGCTTCCGGGGTCATTGGCACGGGGTTCTGGCATGTCTGAGCGGTGGTTCCTGCATGCCCGGCAAGTGATTCCGGAGTGTTCGCCAAGTGGTTCTGGCATAGTCGGCAGGTGATTTTGGCATGTCCGGCAGGTGGTTCAGGCGAGTTGAGCAGGTGGTTCCAACGTGCTTGGCAGGTGCTTCCGGCGTCTCCGGCACGTGTTTCTGGCACATCTGACAGGTGGTTCCGGCATGCCCGAAAGGTGATTCCGGTCTGTCCGGTAGGTGGTTCCAGCCTGCACGGCATGTGGTTCTGGTACGTCTCAGAGGTGGTTGCGCATGCCCAACAGGTGATTCCGGACTGTCCGCCACGTGCTTCTGGCACGTCTGAGAGGTGGTTCCAACATGCCCGGCAGGTCATTTCGGAGAGTCGTCCAAGTGGTTCCGGCGTGTCCGCCAGGTGGTTCCGGTCTGTCCGGCAGGTGGTTCTGTGGTGTCCGGCACGAGGTTCAGTCTGAGAGGCTGTGCCGGCATGCCCCTCACGTGATTCCGGCTTGTCCCCGAACTGGTGCTGGTGTAGCGGGCAGGTGATTTTGGCGTGTCCGGCAGGTGGTTCAGGCGAGTGGAGCAGGTGGTTGCGACGTGCTCGGCAGGTGCTTCCGGCGTCTCCGGCACGTGTTTCTGGCACATCTGACTGGTGGTTCCAGCATGCCCAAAAGTTGATTCCGGTCTGTCTGGTAGGTGGTTCCGGCGTGCATGGTAGGTGGTTCCGGCGTGCACGGCACGTGGTTCTGGTACGTGTCAGAGGTGGTTGCGTATGCCCAACAGGTGATTCCGGACTGTCCGCCACGTGCTTCTGGCACGTCTGAGAGGTGGTTCCAACATGCCCGGCAGGTCATTTCGGAGAGTCGTCCAAGTGGTTCTGGCGTAGCCCGCAGGTGATTTTGGCGTGTCCGGCAGGTGGTTCCGCCGTGCTCGGCAGGTGGTTCAGGCATGGCCGTCACGTGGTTCCAGTCTGTCCAGGACGTGTTTCCAGCTTCTCCGGCAGGTGGTTCTGGTACGTCTGAGAGGTGGTTCCGCCATGGCTGGCAGGTGATCCCGGACTGTCCCCCAGGTGGTTCTGGCATAGCCAGCAGTTGATATTGGCCTGTCCGGCAGGTGGTTCCAGCGAGTCGAACAGGTGGCTCCGGCGTTCTTGGCAGGTGGTTCCGGTCTGTCCGGTAGGTGTTTCCGGCGTGTCTGGCATGTGCTTCCGGCACGTCTGAGAGGTGGTTCCGGCATGTGCGGCAGGTGACACCGTAGTGTCCCCCAGGTGGTTCTGGCATACCCGGCAGGTGATTTTGGCGTGTCCGGCAGGTGTTTCTGGCGAGTCGAGCAGGTGGCTCCGGCATGCTCGGCACGTGCTTCCGGCGTCTCCGGCACTTGGTTCTGGTGTGTCTGAGAGCTGGTTCCGGCATGTCCGGCAGATGATTGCGGAGTGTCCGCCAAGTGGTTCTGGCATACCCAGCAGGTGATTTTGGCGTGTCAGGGAGGTGGTACCGGTGAGTCGAGCAGGTGGTTCCGGCGTGCTCAGCAGGTGGTTCAGGCGGTTCTGGCAGGTGGTATCCGTCTGTTCGGGGTGTGGTTCCAGCATCTCATGAACACGTTTCTGGCACGTCTGAGATGTGGTTCCAGCCGGCCCGACAGGTGTTTCCGCAGTGTCCGCCAAGCGGTTCTGGCATAGTTGGCAGGTGATTTTGGCATGACTGGCAGGTGGTTCCAGCAAGCCTGGCAGGTGATTCCAAAGTGTTCACCAACTGGTTGTGGCGTAGCCGGCAGGTGATTTTTGCGTGATCGGCAGGTGGTTCTGGCGAGTCGAGCAGGTGGTTCTGGCGTGCTCGGCTGGTGATTCCGGAGTGTTCGCCAAGTGGTTCTGGCATAGTCGGCAGGTGATTTTGGCATGTCCGGCAGGTGGTTCAGGCGAGTTGAGCAGGTGGTTCCAACGTGCTTGGCAGGTGCTTCCGGCGTCTCCGGCACGTGTTTCTGGCACATCTGACAGGTGGTTCCGGCATGCCCGAAAGGTGATTCCGGTCGGTCCGGTAGGTGGTTCCAGCCTGCACGGCATGTGGTTCTGGTACGTCTCAGAGGTGGTTGCGCATGCCCAACAGGTGATTCCGGACTGTCCGCCACATGGTTCTGGCACGTCTGAGAGGTGGTTCTGGCATGCCCGGCAGGTCATCCCAGAGAGTCCTCCAAGTGGTTCTGGCATAACACGCAGGTGATTTTGGCGTGTCTGGCAGGTTGTTCCGTTGTGCTTGGCAGGTGGTTCAGGCTTGGCCGGCAGGTGGTTCCAGACTGTCCAGGACGTGTTTCCAGCTTCTCCGGCAGGTGGTTCTGGTACGTCTGAGAGGTGGTTCCGCCATGGCTGGCAGGTGATTCCGGACCGTCCCCCAGGTGGTTCTGGCATAGCCAGCAGTTGATAATGGACTGTCCGGCAGGTGGTTCCAGCGAGTCGAACAGGTGGCTCCGGCGTGCTCGGCAGGTGGTTCCGGTCTGTCCGGTAGGTGATTCCGGCGTGTCCGGCACGTGCTTCCGGCACGTCTGAGAGGTGGTTCCGTCATGCGCGACAGGTGATTTCGGAGTGTCCGCCAGGTGGTTCTGGCGTACCCGGCAGGTGATTTTGGCGTGTCCGGCTGGTGTTTCTGGCGAGTCGAGCAGGTGGCTCCGGCATGCTCGGCAGGTGCTTCCGGCGTCTCCGGCACGTGGTTCTGGTGTGTTGGAGAGCTGGTTGCGGCATGTCTGGCAGATGATTCCGGAGTGTCCGCCAAGTGGTTCTGGCATACCCGGCTGGTGATTTGGGCATGTCAGGTAGGTGGTTCCGGCGAGTCGAGCAGGTGGCTCCGGCGTGCTCGGCAGGTTGTTCAGACGGGTCTGGCAGGTGTTTTCCGTCTGTTCGGGGTGTGGTTCCAGCATCTCATGCACATGGTTCTGGCACGTCTGAGATGTGGTTCCGGCCGGCCCGACAGGTGTTTCCCCAGTGTCCGCCAAGTGGTACTGGCGTAGTTGGCAGGTGATTTTGGCATGACCGGCAGGTGGTTCCAGCAAGCCCGGCAGGTGATTCCGAAGCGTTCCCCAACTGGTTGTGGCGTAGCCGGCAGGTGATTTTTGCGTGTCCCGCAGGTGGTTCTGGCGAGTCGAGCATGCGGTTCCGGCGTGCTCGGCAGGTGCTTCCGGGGTCATTGGCACGTGGTTCTGGCATATCTGAGAGGTGGTTCCGGCATGCCCGGCAGGTGATTCCGGAGTGTTCGCCAAGTGTTTCCGGCGTAGCCGGCAGGTGATTTTGCATGTCCAGCGGTCGTTCCGGCGGGTCGAGCCGGTGGTTCCGGCGTGTCCAGCAGGTGGTTCCGGTCTGTCCGGCAGGTGGTTCTGTGGTGTCCGGCACGAGGTTCAGTCTGAGAGGCTGTGCCGGCATGCCCCTCACGTGATTCCGGCTTGTCCCCGAAGTGGTGCTGGTGTAGCGGGCAGGTGATTTTGGCGTGTCCGGCAGGTGGTTCAGGCGAGTTGAGCAGGTGGTTGCGACGTGCTCGGCAGGTGCTTCCGGAGCGTCCAGCACGTGTTTCTGGCACATCTGACTGGTGGTTCCGGCATGCCCAAAAGTTGATTCCGGTCTGTCCGGTAGGTGGTTCCGGCGTGCACGGCACGTGGTTCTGGTACGTGTCAGAGGTGGTTGCGTATGCCCAACAGGTGATTCCGGACTGTCCGCCACGTGCTTCTGGCACGTCTGAGAGGTGGTTCCAACATGCCCGGCAGGTCATTTCGGAGAGTCGTCCAAGTGGTTCTGGCGTAGCCCGCAGGTGATTTTGGCGTGTCCGGCAGGTGGTTCCGCCGTGCTCGGCAGGTGGTTCAGGCATGGCCGTCACGTGGTTCCAGTCTGTCCAGGACGTGTTTCCAGCTTCTCCGGCAGGTGGTTCTGCTACGTCTGAGAGGTGGTTCCGCCATGGCTGGCAGGTGATCCCGGACTGTCCCCCAGGTGGTTCTGGCATAGCCAGCAGTTGATATTGGCCTGTCCGGCAGGTGGTTCCAGCGAGTCGAACAGGTGGCTCCGGCGTTCTTGGCAGGTGGTTCCGGTCTGTCCGGTAGGTGTTTCCGGCGTGTCTGGCACGTGCTTCCGGCACGTCTGAGAGGTGGTTCCGGCATGCGCGGCAGGTGATTCCGTAGTGTCCGCCAGGTGGTTCTGGCATACCCGGCAGGTGATTCTGGCGAGTCGAGCAGGTGGCTGCGGCATGCTCGGCACGTGCTTCCGGCGTCTCCGGCACTTGGTTCTGGTGTGTCTGAGAGCTGGTTCCGGCATGTCCGGCAGATGATTCCGGAGTGTCCGCCAAGTGGTTCTGGCATACCCAGCAGGTGATTTTGGCGTGTCAGGGAGGTGCTACCGGTGAGTCGAGCAGGTGGTTCCGGCGTGCTCAGCAGGTGTTTCAGGCGGTTCTGGCAGGTGGTATCCGTCTGTTTGTGGTGTGGTTCCAGCATCTCATGAACACGTTTCTGGCACGTCTGAGATGTGGTTCCAGCCGGCCCGACAGGTGTTTCCGCAGTGTCCGCCAAGCGGTTCTGGCGTAGTTGGCAGGTGATTTTGGCATGACCGGCAGGTGGTTCCAGCAAGCCTGGCAGGTGATTCCAAAGTGTTCACCAACTGGTTGTGGCGTAGCCGGCAGGTGATTTTTGCGTGATCGGCAGGTGGTTTTGGCGAGTCGAGCAGGTGGTTCCGGCGTGCTCAGCTGGTGCTTCCGGGGTCATTGGCACGGGGTTCTGGCATGTCTGAGAGGTGGTTCCTGCATGCCCGGCAAGTGATTCCGGAGTGTTCGCCAAGTGGTTCTGGCATAGTCGGCAGGTGATTTTGGCATGTCCGGCAGGTGGTTCAGGCGAGTTGAGCAGGTGGTTCCAACGTGCTTGGCAGGTGCTTCCAGCGTCTCCGGCACGTGTTTCTGGCACATCTGACAGGTGGTTCCGGCATGCCCGAAAGGTGATTCCGGTCTGTCCGGTAGGTGGTTCCAGCCTGCACGGCATGTGGTTCTGGTACGTCTCAGAGGTGGTTGCGCATGCCCAACAGGTGATTCCGGACTGTCAGCCACATGGTTCTGGCACGTCTGAGAGGTGGTTCCGGCATGCCCGGCAGGTCATCCCAGAGAGTCCTCCAAGTGGTTCTGGCATAACACGCAGGTGATTTTGGCGTGTCTGGCAGGTGGTTCCGTTGTGCTTGGCAGGTGGTTCAGGCTTGGCCGGCAGGTGGTTCCAGACTGTCCAGGACGTGTTTCCAGCTTCTCCGGCAGGTGGTTCTGGTACGTCTGAGAGGTGGTTCCGCCAGGGCTGGCAGGTGATCCCGGACTGTCCCCCAGGTGGTTCTGGCATAGCCAGCAGTTGATATTGGCCTGTCCGGCAGGTGGTTCCAGCGAGTCGAACAGGTGGCTCCGGCGTTCTT
This sequence comes from Equus przewalskii, assembly GCF_037783145.1. Taxonomy (NCBI): domain Eukaryota; kingdom Metazoa; phylum Chordata; class Mammalia; order Perissodactyla; family Equidae; genus Equus; species Equus przewalskii. Next base: position 26,518 of record NW_027227688.1, on the reverse strand, counting down.
GGCAGGTGGTTCCGGTCTGTCCGGTAGGTGTTTCCGGCGTGTCTGGCACGTGCTTCCGGCACGTCTGAGAGGTGGTTCCGGCATGCGCGGCAGGTGATTCCGTAGTGTCCGCCAGGTGGTTCTGGCATACCCGGCAGGTGATTTTGGCGTGTCCGGCAGGTGTTTCTGGCGAGTCGAGCAGGTGGCTCCGGCATGCTCGGCACGTGCTTCCGGCGTCTCCGGCACTTGGTTCTGGTGTGTCTGAGAGCTGGTTCCGGCATGTCCGGCAGATGATTGCGGAGTGTCCGCCAAGTGGTTCTGGCATACCCAGCAGGTGATTTTGGCGTGTCAGGGAGGTGGTACCGGTGAGTCGAGCAGGTGGTTCCGGCGTGCTCAGCAGGTGTTTCAGGCGGTTCTGGCAGGTGGTATCCGTCTGTTTGGGGTGTGGTTCCAGCATCTCATGAACACGTTTCTGGCACGTCTGAGATGTGGTTCCAGCCGGCCCGACAGGTGTTTCCGCAGTGTCCACCAAGCGGTTCTGGCGTAGTTGGCAGGTGATTTTGGCATGACCGGCAGGTGGTTCCAGCAAGCCTGGCAGGTGATTCCAAAGTGTTCACCAACTGGTTGTGGCGTAGCCGGCAGGTGATTTTTGCGTGATCGGCAGGTGGTTTTGGCGAGTCGAGCAGGTGGTTCCGGCTTGCTCTGCTGGTGCTTCCGGGGTCATTGGCACGGGGTTCTGGCATGTCTGAGAGGTGGTTCCTGCATGCCCGGCAAGTGATTCCGGAGTGTTCGCCAAGTGGTTCTGTCATAGCCGGCAGGTGATTTTGGCATGTCCGGCAGGTGGTTCAGGCGAGTTGAGCAGGTGGTTCCAACGTGCTTGGCAGGTGCTTCCGGCGTCTCCGGCACGTGTTTCTGGCACATCTGACAGGTGGTTCCGGCATGCCCGAAAGGCGATTCCGGTCTGTCCGGTAGGTGGTTCCAGCCTGCACGGCATGTGGTTCTGGTACGTCTCAGAGGTGGTTGCGCATGCCCAACAGGTGATTCCGGACTGTCCGCCACATGGTTCTGGCACGTCTGAGAGGTGGTTCCGGCATGCCCGGCAGGTCATCCCAGAGAGTCCTCCAAGTGGTTCTGGCATAACACGCAGGTGATTTTGGCATGTCTGGCAGGTTGTTCCGTTGTGCTCGGCAGGTGGTTCAGGCTTGGCCGGCAGGTGGTTCCAGACTGTCCAGGACGTGTTTCCAGCTTCTCCGGCAGGTGGTTCTGGTACGTCTGAGAGGTGGTTCCGCCATGGCTGGCAGGTGATTCCGGACCGTCCCCCAGGTGGTTCTGGCATAGCCAGCAGTTGATAATGGATTGTCCGGCAGGTGGTTCCAGCGAGTCGAACAGGTGGCTCCGGCGTGCTCGGCAGGTGGTTCCGGTCTGTCCGGTAGGTGATTCCGGCGTGTCCGGCACGTGCTTCCGGCACGTCTGAGAGGTGGTTCCGTCATGCGCGACAGGTGATTTCGGAGTGTCCGCCAGGTGGTTCTGGCGTACCCGGCAGGTGATTTTGGCGTGTCCGGCTGGTGTTTCTGGCGAGTCGAGCAGGTGGCTCCGGCATGCTCGGCAGGTGCTTCCGGCGTCTCCGGCACGTGGTTCTGGTGTGTCTGAGAGCTGGTTGCGGCATGTCTGGCAGATGATTCCGGAGTGTCCGCCAAGTGGTTCTGGCATACCCGGCTGGTGATTTTGGCATGTCAGGTAGGTGGTTCCGGCGAGTCGAGCAGGTGGCTCCGGCGTGCTCGGCAGGTTGTTCAGACGGGTCTGGCAGGTGTTTTCCGTCTGTTCGGGGTGTGGTTCCAGCATCTCATGCACATGGTTCTGGCACGTCTGAGATGTGGTTCCGGCCGGCCCGACAGGTGTTTCCGCAGTGTCCGCCAAGTGGTACTGGCGTAGTTGGCAGGTGATTTTGGCATGACCGGCAGGTGGTTCCAGCAAGCCCGGCAGGTGATTCCGAAGTGTTCCCCAACTGGTTGTGGCGTAGCCGGCAGGTGATTTTTGCGTGTCCCGCAGGTGGTTCTGGCGAGTCGAGCATGCGGTTCCGGCGTGCTCGGCAGGTGCTTCCGGGGTCATTGTCACGTGGTTCTGGCATATCTGAGAGGTGGTTCCGGCATGCCCGGCAGGTGATTCCGGAGTGTTCGCCAAGTGTTTCCGGCATAGCCGGCAGGTGATTTTGCATGTCCAGCGGTCGTTCCGGCGGGTCGAGCCGGTGGTTCCGGCGTGTCCAGCAGGTGGTTCCGGTCTGTCCGGCAGGTGGTTCTGTGGTGTCCGGCACGAGGTTCAGTCTGAGAGGCTGTGCCGGAATGCCCCTCACGTGATTCCGGCTTGTCCCCGAACTGGTGCTGGTGTAGCGGGCAGGTGATTTTGGCGTGTCCGGCAGGTGGTTCAGGCGAGTTGAGCAGGTGGTTGCGACGTGCTCGGCAGGAGCTTCCGGCGCGTCCGGCACGTGTTTCTGGCACATCTGACTGGTGGATCCGGCATGCCCAAAAGTTGATTCCGGTCTGTCCGGTAGGTGGTTCCGGCGTGCACGGCACGTGGTTCTGGTACGTGTCAGAGGTGGTTGCGTATGCCCAACAGGTGATTCCGGACTGTCCGCCACGTGCTTCTGGCACGTCTGAGAGGTGGTTCCAACATGCCCGGCAGCTCATTTCGGAGAGTCGTCCAAGTGGTTCTGGCGTAGCCCGCAGGTGATTTTGGCGTGTCCGGCAGGTGGTTCCGCCGTGCTCGGCAGGTGGTTCAGGCATGGCCGTCACGTGGTTCCAGTCTGTCCAGGACGTGTTTCCAGCTTCTCCGGCAGGTGGTTCTGCTACGTCTGAGAGGTGGTTCCGCCATGGCTGGCAGGTGATCCCGGACTGTCCCCCAGGTGGTTCTGGCATAGCCAGCAGTTGATATTGGCCTGTCCGGCAGGTGGTTCCAGCGAGTCAAACAGGTGGCTCCGGCGTTCTTGGCAGGTGGTTCCGGTCTGTCCGGTAGGTGTTTCCGGAGTGTTTGTCATGTGCTTCCGGCACGTCTGAGAGGTGGTTCCGGCATGCGCGGCAGGTGATTCCGTAGTGTCCGCCAGGTGGTTCTGGCATACCCGGCAGGTGATTTTGGCGTGTCCGGCAGGTGTTTCTGGCGAGTCGAGCAGGTGGCTCCGGCATGCTCGGCAGGTGCTTCCGGCGTCTCCGGCACTTGGATCTGGTGTGTCTGAGAGCTGGTTCTGGCATGTCCGGCAGATGATTCCGGAGTGTCCGCCATGTGGTTCTGGCATACCCAGCAGGTGATTTTGGCGTGTCAGCGAGGTGCTACCGGTGAGTCGAGCAGGTGGTTCTGGCGTGCTCAGCAGGTGGTTCAGGCGGTTCTGGCAGGTGGTATCCGTCTGTTCGGGGTGTGGTTCCAGCATCTCATGAACACGTTTCTGGGACGTCTGAGATGTGGTTGCAACATGCCCGGCAGCTCATTTCGGAGAGTCGCCCAAGTGGTTCTGGCGTAGCCCGCAGGTGATTTTGGCGTGTCCGGCATGTGTTTCCGCCGTGCTCGGCAGGTGGTTCAGGCATGGCCGTCACGTGGTTCCAGTCTGTCCAGGACGTGTTTCCAGCTTCTCCGGCAGGTGGTTCTGGTACGTCTGAGAGGTGGTTCCGCCATGGCTGGCAGGTGATCCCGGACTGTCCCCCAGGTGGTTCTGGCATAGCCAGCAGTTGATATTGGCCTGTCTGGCATTGGTTCCAGCGAGTCGAACAGGTGGCTCTGGCGTTCTTGGCAGGTGGTTCCGGTCTGTCCGGTAGGTGTTTCCGGCGTGTCTGGCACGTGCTTCCGGCACGTCTGAGAGGTGGTTCCGGCATGCGCGGCAGGTGATTCCGTAGTGTCCGCCAGTTGATTCTGGCATACCCGGCAGGTGATTTTGGCGTGTCCGGCAGGTGTTTCTGGCGAGTCGATCAGGTGGCTCCGGCATGCTCGGCAGGTGCTTCCGGCGTCTCCGGCACGTGGTTCTGGTGTGTCTGAGAGCTGGTTGCGACATGTCCGGCAGATGATTCCGGAGTGTCCGCCAAGTGGTTCTGGCATACCCGGCTGGTGATTTGGGCATGTCAGGTAGGTGTTTCTGGCGAGTCGAGCAGGTGGCTCCGGCGTGCTCGGCAGGTTGTTCAGACGGGTCTGGCAGGTGTTTTCCATCTGTTCGGGGTGTGGTTCCAGCATCTCATGCACATGGTTCTGGCACGTCTGAGATGTGGTTCCGGCCGGCCCGACAGGTGTTTCCCCAGTTTCCGCCAAGTGGTACTGGCGTAGTTCGCAGGTGATTTTGGCATGACCGGCAGGTGGTTCCAGCAAGCCCGGCAGGTGATTCCGAAGTGTTCCCCAACTGGTTGTGGCGTAGCCGGCAGGTGATTTTTGCGTGTCCGGCAGGTGGTTCTGGCGAGTCGAGCAGGCGGTTCCGGCGTGCTCGGCAGGTGCTTCCGGGGTCATTGGCACGTGGTTCTGGCATATCTGAGAGATGGTTCCGGCATGCCCGGCAGGTGATTCCGGAGTGTTCGCCAAGTGTTTCCGGCGTAGCCGGCAGGTGATTTTGCATGTCCAGCGGTCGTTCCGGCGGGTCGAGCCGGTGGTTCCGGCGTGTCCGGCAGGTGGTTCCGGTCTGTCCGGCAGGTGGTTCTGTGGTGTCCGGCACGAGGTTCAGTCTGAGAGGCTGTGCCGGCATGCCCCTCACGTGATTCCGGCTTGTCCCCGAAGTGGTGCTGGTGTAGCGGGCAGGTGATTTTGGCGTGTCCGGCAGGTGGTTCAGGCGAGTTGAGCAGGTGGTTGCGACGTGCTCGGCAGGTGCTTCCGGCGTCTCCGGCACGTGTTTCTGGCTCATCTGACTGGTGGTTCCGGCATGCCCAAAAGTTGATTCCGGTCTGTCCGGTAGGTGGTTCCGGCGTGCACGGCACGTGGTTCTGGTACGTGTCAGAGGTGGTTGCGTATGCCCAACAGGTGATTCCGGACTGTCCGCCACGTGCTTCTGGCACGTCTGAGAGGTGGTTCCAACATGCCCGGCAGGTCATTTCGGAGAGTCGTCCAAGTGGTTCTGGCGTAGCCCGCAGGTGATTTTGGCGTGTCCGGCAGGTGGTTCCGCCGTGCTCGGCAGGTGGTTCAGGCATGGCCGTCACGTGGTTCCAGTCTGTCCAGGACGTGTTTCCAGCTTCTCCGGCAGGTGGTTCTGCTACGTCTGAGAGGTGGTTCCGCCATGGCTGGCAGGTGATCCCGGACTGTCCCCCAGGTGGTTCTGGCATAGCCAGCAGTTGATATTGGCCTGTCTGGCAGGTGGTTCCAGCGAGTCGAACAGGTGGCTCCGGCGTTCTTGGCAGGTGGTTCCGGTCTGTCCGGTAGGTGTTTCCGGCGTGTCTGGCACGTGCTTCCGGCACGTCTGAGAGGTGGTTCCGTAATGCGCGGCAGGTGATTCCGTAGTGTCCGCCAGGTGGTTCTGGCATACCCGGCAGGTGATTTTGGCGTGTCCGGCAGGTGTTTCTGGCGAGTCGAGCAGGTGGCTCCGGCATGCTCGGCACGTGCTTCCGGCGTCTCCGGCACTTGGTTCTGGTGTGTCTGAGAGCTGGTTCCGGCATGTCCGGCAGATGATTGCGGAGTGTCCGCCAAGTGGTTCTGGCATACCCAGCAGGTGATTTTGGCGTGTCAGGGAGGTGGTACCGGTGAGTCGAGCAGGTGGTTCCGGCGTGCTCAGCAGGTGGTTCAGGCGGTTCTGGCAGGTGGTATCCGTCTGTTCGGGGTGTGGTTCCAGCATCTCATGAACACGTTTCTGGCACGTCTGAGATGTGGTTCCAGCCGGCCCGACAGGTGTTTCCGCAGTGTCCGCCAAGCGGTTCTGGCGTAGTTGGCAGGTGATTTTGGCATGACTGGCAGGTGGTTCCAGCAAGCCTGGCAGGTGATTCCAAAGTGTTCACCAACTGGTTGTGGCGTAGCCGGCAGGTGATTTTTGCGTGATCGGCAGGTGGTTCTGGCGAGTCGAGCAGGTGGTTCTGGCGTGCTCGGCTGGTGATTCCGGAGTGTTCGCCAAGTGGTTCTGGCATAGTCGGCAGGTGATTTTTGCATGTCCGGCAGGTGGTTCAGGCGAGTTGAGCAGGTGGTTCCAACGTGCTTGGCAGGTGCTTCCGGCGTCTCCGGCACGTGTTTCTGGCACATCTGACAGGTGGTTCCGGCATGCCCGAAAGGTGATTCCGGTCTGTCCGGTAGGTGGTTCCAGCCTGCACGGCATGTGGTTCTGGTACGTCTCAGAGGTGGTTGCGCATGCCCAACAGGTGATTCCGGACTGTCCGCCACATGGTTCTGGCACGTCTGAGAGGTGGTTCTGGCATGCCCGGCAGGTCATCCCAGAGAGTCCTCCAAGTGGTTCTGGCATAACACGCAGGTGATTTTGGCGTGTCTGGCAGGTTGTTCCGTTGTGCTTGGCAGGTGGTTCAGGCTTGGCCGGCAGGTGGTTCCAGACTGTCCAGGACGTGTTTCCAGCTTCTCCGTCAGGTGGTTCTGGTACGTCTGAGAGGTGGTTCCGCCATGGCTGGCAGGTGATTCCGGACCGTCCCCCAGGTGGTTCTGGCATAGCCAGCAGTTGATAATGGACTGTCCGGCAGGTGGTTCCAGCGAGTCGAACAGGTGGCTCCGGCGTGCTCGGCAGGTGGTTCCGGTCTGTCCGGTAGGTGATTCCGGCGTGTCCGGCACGTGCTTCCGGCACGTCTGAGAGGTGGTTCCGTCATGCGCGACAGGTGATTTCGGAGTGTCCGCCAGGTGGTTCTGGCGTACCCGGCAGGTGATTTTGGCGTGTCCGGCTGGTGTTTCTGGCGAGTCGAGCAGGTGGCTCCGGCATGCTCGGCAGGTGCTTCCGGCGTCTCCGGCACGTGGTTCTGGTGTGTCTGAGAGCTGGTTGCGGCATGTCTGGCAGATGATTCCGGAGTGTCCGCCAAGTGGTTCTGGCATACCCGGCTGGTGATTTGGGCATGTCAGGTAGGTGGTTCCGGCGAGTCGAGCAGGTGGCTCCGGCGTGCTCGGCAGGTTGTTCAGACGGGTCTGGCAGGTGTTTTCCATCTGTTCGGGGTGTGGTTCCAGCATCTCATGCACATGGTTCTGGCACGTCTGAGATGTGGTTCCGGCCGGCCCGACAGGTGTTTCCCCAGTGTCCGCCAAGCGGTTCTGGCGTAGTTGGCAGGTGATTTTGGCATGACCGGCAGGTGGTTCCAGCAAGCCTGGCAGGTGATTCCAAAGTGTTCACCAACTGGTTGTGGCGTAGCCGGCAGGTGATTTTTGCGTGATCGGCAGGTGGTTTTGGCGAGTCGAGCAGGTGGTTCCGGCGTGCTCGGCTGGTGCTTCCGGGGTCATTGGCACGGGGTTCTGGCATGTCTGAGAGGTGGTTCCTGCATGCCCGGCAAGTGATTCCGGAGTGTTCGCCAAGTGGTTCTGGCATAGTCGGCAGGTGATTTTGGCATGTCCGGCAGGTGGTTCAGGCGAGTTGAGCAGGTGGTTCCAACGTGCTTGGCAGGTGCTTCCGGCGTCTCCGGCACGTGTTTCTGGCACATCTGACAGGTGGTTCCGGCATGCCCGAAAGGTGATTCCGGTCTGTCCGGTAGGTGGTTCCAGCCTGCACGGCATGTGGTTCTGGTACGTCTCAGAGGTGGTTGCGCATGCCCAACAGGTGATTCCGGACTGTCCGCCACATGGTTCTGGCACGTCTGAGAGGTGGTTCTGGAATGCCCGGCAGGTCATCCCAGAGAGTCCTCCAAGTGGTTCTGGCATAACACGCAGGTGATTTTGGCGTGTCTGGCAGGTTGTTCCGTTGTGCTTGGCAGGTGGTTCAGGCTTGGCCGGCAGGTGGTTCCAGACTGTCCAGGACGTGTTTCCAGCTTCTCCGGCAGGTGGTTCTGGTACGTCTGAGAGGTGGTTCCGCCATGGCTGGCAGGTGATTCCGGACCGTCCCCCAGGTGGTTCTGGCATAGCCAGCAGTTGATAATGGACTGTCCGGCAGGTGGTTCTAGCGAGTCGAACAGGTGGCTCCGGCGTGCTCGGCAGGTGGTTCCGGTCTGTCCGGTAGGTGATTCCGGCGTGTCCGGCACGTGCTTCCGGCACGTCTGAGAGGTGGTTCCGTCATGCGCGACAGGTGATTTCGGAGTGTCCGCCAGGTGGTTCTGGCGTACCCGGAAGGTGATTTTGGCGTGTCCGGCTGGTGTTTCTGGCGAGTCGAGCAGGTGGCTCCGGCATGCTCGGCAGGTGCTTCCGGCGTCTCCGGCACGTGGTTCTGGTGTGTCTGAGAGCTGGTTGCGGCATGTCTGGCAGATGATTCCGGAGTGTCCGCCAAGTGGTTCTGGCATACCCGGCTGGTGATTTGGGCATGTCAGGTAGGTGGTTCCGGCGAGTCGAGCAGGTGGCTCCGGCGTGCTCGGCAGGTTGTTCAGACGGGTCTGGCAGGTGTTTTCCGTCTGTTCGGGGTGTGGTTCCAGCATCTCATGCACATGGTTCTGGCACGTCTGAGATGTGGTTCCGGCCGGCCCGACAGGTGTTTCCGCAGTGTCCGCCAAGTGGTACTGGCGTAGTTGGCAGGTGATTTTGGCATGACCGGCAGGTGGTTCCAGCAAGCCCGGCAGGTGATTCCGAAGTGTTCCCCAACTGGTTGTGGCGTAGCCGGCAGGTGATTTTTGCGTGTCCGGCAGGTGGTTCTGGCGAGTCGAGCATGCGGTTCCGGCGTGCTCGGCAGGTGCTTCCGGGGTCATTGGCACGTGGTTCTGGCATATCTGAGACGTGGTTCCGGCATGCCCGGCAGGTGATTCCGGAGTGTTCGCCAAGTGTTTCCGGCGTAGCCGGCAGGTGATTTTGCATGTCCAGCGGTCGTTCCGGCGGGTCGAGCCGGTGGTTCCGGCGTGTCCAGCAGGTGGTTCCGGTCTGTCCGGCAGGTGGTTCTGTGGTGTCCGGCACGAGGTTCAGTCTGAGAGGCTGTGCCGGCATGCCCCTCACGTGATTCCGGCTTGTCCCCGAACTGGTGCTGGTGTAGCGGGCAGGTGATTCTGGCGTGTCCGGCAGGTGGTTCAGGCGAGTTGAGCAGGTGGTTGCGACGTGCTCGGCAGGTGCTTCCGGAGCGTCCGGCACGTGTTTCTGGCACATCTGACTGGTGGTTCCGGCATGCCCAAAAGTTGATTCCGGTCTGTCCGGTAGGTGGTTCCGGCGTGCACGGCACGTGGTTCTGGTACGTGTCAGAGGTGGTTGCGTATGCCCAACAGGTGATTCCGGACTGTCCGCCACGTGCTTCTGGCACGTCTGAGAGGTGGTTCCAACATGCCCGGCAGGTCATTTCGGAGAGTCGTCCAAGTGGTTCTGGCGTAGCCCGCAGGTGATTTTGGCGTGTCCGGCAGGTGGTTCCGCCGTGCTCGGCAGGTGGTTCAGGCATGGCCGTCACGTGGTTCCAGTCTGTCCAGGACGTGTTTCCAGCTTCTCCGGCAGGTGGTTCTGCTACGTCTGAGAGGTGGTTCCGCCATGGCTGGCAGGTGATCCCGGACTGTCCCCCAGGTGGTTCTGGCATAGCCAGCAGTTGATATTGGCCTGTCCGGCAGGTGGTTCCAGCGAGTCGAACAGGTGGCTCCGGCGTTCTTGGCAGGTGGTTCCGGTCTGTCCGGTAGGTGTTTCCGGCGTGTCTGGCACGTGCTTCCGTCACGTCTGAGAGGTGGTTCCGGCATGCGCGGCAGGTGATTCCGTAGTGTCCGCCAGGTGGTTCTGGCATACCCGGCAGGTGATTCTGGCGAGTCGAGCAGGTGGCTGCGGCATGCTCGGCACGTGCTTCCGGCGTCTCCGGCACTTGGTTCTGGTGTGTCTGAGAGCTGGTTCCGGCATGTCCGGCAGATGATTCCGGAGTGTCCGCCAAGTGGTTCTGGCATACCCAGCAGGTGATTTTGGCGTGTCAGGGAGGTGCTACCGGTGAGTCGAGCAGGTGGTTCCGGCGTGCTCAGCAGGTGTTTCAGGCGGTTCTGGCAGGTGGTATCCGTCTGTTTGTGGTGTGGTTCCAGCATCTCATGAACACGTTTCTGGCACGTCTGAGATGTGGTTCCAGCCGGCCCGACAGGTGTTTCCGCAGTGTCCGCCAAGCGGTTCTGGCGTAGTTGGCAGGTGATTTTGGCATGACCGGCAGGTGGTTCCAGCAAGCCTGGCAGGTGATTCCAAAGTGTTCACCAACTGGTTGTGGCGTAGCCGGCAGGTGATTTTTGCGTGATCGGCAGGTGGTTTTGGCGAGTCGAGCAGGTGGTTCCGGCGTGCTCAGCTGGTGCTTCCGGGGTCATTGGCACGGGGTTCTGGCATGTCTGAGAGGTGGTTCCTGCATGCCCGGCAAGTGATTCCGGAGTGTTCGCCAAGTGGTTCTGTCATAGTCGGCAGGTGATTTTGGCATGTCCGGCAGGTGGTTCAGGCGAGTTGAGCAGGTGGTTCCAACGTGCTTGGCAGGTGCTTCCGGCGTCTCCGGCACGTGTTTCTGGCACATCTGACAGGTGGTTCCGGCATGCCCGAAAGGTGATTCCGGTCTGTCCGGTAGGTGGTTCCAGCCTGCACGGCATGTGGTTCTGGTACGTCTCAGAGGTGGTTGCGCATGCCCAACAGGTGATTCCGGACTGTCAGCCACATGGTTCTGGCACGTCTGAGAGGTGGTTCCGGCATGCCCGGCAGGTCATCCCAGAGAGTCCTCCAAGTGGTTCTGGCATAACACGCAGGTGATTTTGGCGTGCCTGGCAGGTTGTTCCGTTGTGCTTGGCAGGTGGTTCAGGCTTGGCCGGCAGGTGGTTCCAGACTGTCCAGGACGTGTTTCCAGCTTCTCCGGCAGGTGGTTCTGGTACGTCTGAGAGGTGGTTCCGCCATGGCTGGCAGGTGATCCCGGACTGTCCCCCAGGTGGTTCTGGCATAGCCAGCAGTTGATATTGGCCTGTCCGGCAGGTGGTTCCAGCGAGTCGAACAGGTGGCTCGGGCGTTCTTGGCAGGTGGTTCCGGTCTGTCCGGTAGGTGTTTCCGGCGTGTCTGGCACGTGCTTCCGGCACGTCTGAGAGGTGGTTCCGGCATGCGCGGCAGGTGATTCCGTAGTGTCCGCCAGGTGGTTCTGGCATACCCGGCAGGTGATTTTGGCGTGTCCGGCAGGTGTTTCTGGCGAGTCGAGCAGGTGGCTCCGGCATGCTCGGCACGTGCTTCCGGCGTCTCCGGCACTTGGTTCTGGTGTGTCTGAGAGCTGGTTCCGGCATGTCCGGCAGATGATTCCGGAGTGTCCGCCAAGTGGTTCTGGCATACCCAGCAGGTGATTTTGGCGTGTCAGGGAGGTGGTACCGGTGAGTCGAGCAGGTGGTTCCGGCGTGCTCAGCAGGTGTTTCAGGCGGTTCTGGCAGGTGGTATCCGTCTGTTTGGGGTGTGGTTCCAGCATCTCATGAACACGTTTCTGGCACGTCTGAGATGTGGTTCCAGCCGGCCCGACAGGTGTTTCCGCAGTGTCCACCAAGCGGTTCTGGCGTAGTTGGCAGGTGATTTTGGCATGACCGGCAGGTGGTTCCAGCAAGCCTGGCAGGTGATTCCAAAGTGTTCACCAACTGGTTGTGGCGTAGCCGGCAGGTGATTTTTGCGTGATCGGCAGGTGGTTTTGGCGAGTCGAGCAGGTGGTTCCGGCGTGCTCTGCTGGTGCTTCCGGGGTCATTGGCACGGGGTTCTGGCATGTCTGAGAGGTGGTTCCTGCATGCCCGGCAAGTGATTCCGGAGTGTTCGCCAAGTGGTTCTGTCATAGTCGGCAGGTGATTTTGGCATGTCCGGCAGGTGGTTCAGGCGAGTTGAGCAGGTGGTTCCAACGTGCTTGGCAGGTGCTTCCGGCGTCTCCGGCACGTGTTTCTGGCACATCTGACAGGTGGTTCCGGCATGCCCGAAAGGTGATTCCGGTCTGTCCGGTAGGTGGTTCCAGCCTGCACGGCATGTGGTTCTGGTACGTCTCAGAGGTGGTTGCGCATGCCCAACAGGTGATTCCGGACTGTCCGCCACATGGTTCTGGCACGTCTGAGAGGTGGTTCCGGCATGCCCGGCAGGTCATCCCAGAGAGTCCTCCAAGTGGTTCTGGCATAACACGCAGGTGATTTTGGCGTGTCTGGCAGGTTGTTCCGTTGTGCTCGGCAGGTGGTTCAGGCTTGGCCGGCAGGTGGTTCCAGACTGTCCAGGACGTGTTTCCAGCTTCTCCGGCAGGTGGTTCTGGTACGTCTGAGAGGTGGTTCCGCCATGGCTGGCAGGTGATTCCGGACCGTCCCCCAGGTGGTTCTGGCATAGCCAGCAGTTGATAATGGACTGTCCGGCAGGTGGTTCCAGCGAGTCGAACAGGTGGCTCCGGCGTGCTCGGCAGGTGGTTCCGGTCTGTCCGGTAGGTGATTCCGGCGTGTCCGGCACGTGCTTCCGGCACGTCTGAGAGGTGGTTCCGTCATGCGCGACAGGTGATTTCGGAGTGTCCGCCAGGTGGTTCTGGCGTACCCGGCAGGTGATTTTGGCGTGTCCGGCTGGTGTTTCTGGCGAGTCGAGTAGGTGGCTCCGGCATGCTCGGCAGGTGCTTCCGGCGTCTCCGGCACGTGGTTCTGGTGTGTCTGAGAGCTGGTTGCGGCATGTCTGGCAGATGATTCCGGAGTGTCCGCCAAGTGGTTCTGGCATACCCGGCTGGTGATTTGGGCATGTCAGGTAGGTGGTTCCGGCGAGTCGAGCAGGTGGCTCCGGCGTGCTCGGCAGGTTGTTCAGACGGGTCTGGCAGGTGTTTTCCGTCTGTTCGGGGTGTGGTTCCAGCATCTCATGCACATGGTTCTGGCACGTCTGAGATGTGGTTCCGGCCGGCCCGACAGGTGTTTCCCCAGTGTCCGCCAAGTGGTACTGGCGTAGTTCGCAGGTGATTTTGGCATGACCGGCAGGTGGTTCCAGCAAGCCCGGCAGGTGATTCCGAAGTGTTCCCCAACTGGTTGTGGCGTAGCCGGCAGGTGATTTTTGCGTGTCCCGCAGGTGGTTCTGGCGAGTCGAGCATGCGGTTACGGCGTGCTCGGCAGGTGCTTCCGGGGTCATTGGCACGTGGTTCTGGCATATCTGAGAGGTGGTTCCGGCATGCCCGGCAGGTGATTCCGGAGTGTTCGCCAAGTGTTTCCGGCGTAGCCGGCAGGTGATTTTGCATGTCCAGCGGTCGTTCCGGCGGGTCGAGCTGGTGGTTCCGGCGTGTCCGGCAGGTGGTTCCGGTCTGTCCGGCAGGTGGTTCTGTGGTGTCCGGCACGAGGTTCAGTCTGAGAGGCTGTGCCGGCATGCCCCTCACGTGATTCCGGCTTGTCCCCGAAGTGGTGCTGGTGTAGCGGGCAGGTGATTTTGGCGTGTCCGGCAGGTGGTTCAGGCGAGTTGAGCAGGTGGTTGCGACGTGCTCGGCAGGTGCTTCCGGCGTCTCCGGCACGTGGTTCTGGCACATGTGACTGGTGGTTCCGGCATGCCCAAAAGTTGATTCCGGTCTGTCCGGTAGGTGGTTCCGGCGTGCACGGCACGTGGTTCTGGTACGTGTCAGAGTTGGTTGCGTATGCCCAACAGGTGATTCCGGACTGTCCGCCACGTGCTTCTGGCACGTCTGAGAGGTGGTTCCAACATGCCCGGCAGGTCATTTCGGAGAGTCGTCCAAGTGGTTCTGGCGTAGCCCGCAGGTGATTTTGGCGTGTCCGGCAGGTGGTTCCGCCGTGCTCGGCAGGTGGTTCAGGCATGGCCGTCACGTGGTTCCAGTCTGTCCAGGACGTGTTTCCAGCTTCTCCGGCAGGTGGTTCTGCTACGTCTGAGAGGTGGTTCCGCTATTGCTGGCAGGTGATCCCGGACTGTCCCCCAGGTGGTTCTGGCATAGCCAGCAGTTGATATTGGCCTGTCCGGCAGGTGGTTCCAGCGAGTCGAACAGGTGGCTCAGGCGTTCTTGGCAGGTGGTTCCGGTCTGTCCGGTAGGTGTTTCCGGCGTGTCTGTCATGTGCTTCCGGCACGTCTGAGAGGTTGTTCCGGCATGCGCGGCATGTGATTCCGTAGTGTCCGCCAGGTGGTTCTGGCATACCCGGCAGGTGATTTTGGCGTGTCCGGCAGGTGTTTCTGGCGAGTCGAGCAGGTGGCTCCGGCATGCTCGGCAGGTGCTTCCGGCGTCTCCGGCACTTGGATCTGGTGTGTCTGAGAGCTGGTTGCGGCATGTCCGGCAGATGATTCCGGAGTGTCCGCCATGTGGTTCTGGCATACCCAGCAGGTGATTTTCGCGCGTCAGCGAGGTGCTACCGGTGAGTCGAGCAGGTGGTTCCGGCGTGCTCAGCAGGTGGTTCAGGCGGTTCTGGCAGGTGGTATCCGTCTGTTCGGGGTGTGGTTCCAGCATCTCATGAACACGTTTCTGGGACGTCTGAGATGTGGTTGCAACATGCCCGGCAGGTCATTTCGGAGAGTCGTCCAAGTGGTTCTGGCGTAGCCCGCAGGTGATTTTGGCGTGTCCGGCATGTGTTTCCGCCGTGCTCGGCAGGTGGTTCAGGCATGGCCGTCACGTGGTTCCAGTCTGTCCAGGACGTGTTTCCAGCTTCTCCGGCAGGTGGTTCTGGTACGTTTGAGAGGTGGTTCCGCCATGGCTGGCAGGTGATCCCGGACTGTCCCCCAGGTGGTTCTGGCATAGCCAGCAGTTGATATTGGCCTGTCTGGCAGGTGGTTCCAGCGAGTCAAACAGGTGGCTCTGGCGTTCTTGGCAGGTGGTTCCGGTCTGTCCGGTAGGTGTTTCCGGCGTGTCTGGCACGTGCTTCCGGCACGTCTGAGAGGTGGTTCCGGCATGCGCGGCAGGTGATTCCGTAGTGTCCGCCAGTTGATTCTGGCATACCCGGCAGGTGATTTTGGTGTGTCCGGCAGGTGTTTCTGGCGAGTCGAGCAGGTGGCTCCGGCATGCTCGGCGGGTGCTTCCGGCGTCTCCGGCACGTGGTTCTGGTGTGTCTGAGAGCTGGTTGCGACATGTCCGGCAGATGATTCCGGAGTGTCCGCCAAGTGGTTCTGGCATACCCGGCTGGTGATTTGCGCATGTCAGGTAGGTGTTTCTGGCGAGTCGAGCAGGTGGCTCCGGCGTGCTCGGCAGGTTGTTCAGACGGGTCTGGCAGGTGTTTTCCGTCTGTTCGGGGTGTGGTTCCAGCATCTCATGCACATGGTTCTGGCACGTCTGAGATGTGGTTCCGGCCGGCCCGACAGGTGTTTCCCCAGTGTCCGCCAAGTGGTACTGGCGTAGTTGGCAGGTGATTTTGGCATGACCGGCAGGTGGTTCCAGCAAGCCCGGCAGGTGATTCCGAAGTGTTCCCCAACTGGTTGTGGCGTAGCCGGCAGGTGATTTTTGCGTGTCTGGCAGGTGGTTCTGGCGAGTCGAGCAGGCGGTTCCGGCGTGCTCGGCAGGTGCTTCCGGGGTCATTGGCACGTGGTTCTGGCATATCTGAGAGGTGGTTCCGGCATGCCCGGCAGGTGATTCCGGAGTGTTCGCCAAGTGTTTCCGGCGTAGCCGGCAGGTGATTTTGCATGTCCAGCGGTCGTTCCGGCGGGTCGAGCCGGTGGTTCCGGCGTGTCCGGCAGGTGGTTCCGGTCTGTCCGGCAGGTGGTTCTGTGGTGTCCGGCACGAGGTTCAGTCTGAGAGGCTGTGCCGGCATGCCCCTCACGTGATTCCGGCTTGTCCCCGAAGTGGTGCTGGTGTAGCGGGCAGGTGATTTTGGCGTGTCCGGCAGGTGGTTCAGGCGAGTTGAGCAGGTGGTTGCGACGTGCTCTGCAGGTGCTTCAGGCGCGTCCGGCACGTGTTTCTGGCACATCTGACTGGTGGTTCCGGCATGCCCAAAAGTTGATTCCGGTCTGTCCGGTAGGTGGTTCCGGCGTGCACGGCACGTGGTTCTGGTACGTGTCAGAGGTGGTTGCGTATGCCCAACAGGTGATTCCGGACTGTCCGCCACGTGCTTCTGGCACGTCTGAGAGGTGGTTCCAACATGCCCGGCAGGTCATTTCGGAGAGTCGTCCAAGTGGTTCTGGCGTAGCCCGCAGGTGATTTTGGCGTGTCCGGCAGGTGGTTCCGCCGTGCTCGGCAGGTGGTTCAGGCATGGCCGTCACGTGGTTCCAGTCTGTCCAGGACGTGTTTCCAGCTTCTCCGGCAGGTGGTTCTGGTACGTCTGAGAGGTGGTTCCGCCATGGCTGGCAGGTGATCCCGGACTGTCCCCCAGGTGGTTCTGGCATAGCCAGCAGTTGATATTGGCCTGTCCGGCAGGTGGTTCCAGCGAGTCGAACAGGTGGCTCCGGCGTTCTTGGCAGGTGGTTCCGGTCTGTCCGGTAGGTGTTTCCGGCGTGTCTGGCACGTGCTTCCGGCACGTCTGAGAGGTGGTTCCGGCATGCGCGGCAGGTGATTCCGTAGTGTCCGCCAGGTGGTTGTGGCATACCCGGCAGGTGATTTTGGCGTGTCCGGCAGGTGTTTCTGGCGAGTCGAGCAGGTGGCTCCGGCATGCTCGGCAGGTGCTTCCGGCGTCTCCGGCACTTGGTTCTGGTGTGTCTGAGAGCTGGTTCCGGCATGTCCGGCAGATGATTCCGGAGTGTCCGCCAAGTGGTTCTGGCATACCCAGCAGGTGATTTTGGCGTGTCAGGGAGGTGGTACCGGTGAGTCGAGCAGGTGGTTCCGGCGTGCTCAGCAGGTGTTTCAGGCGGTTCTGGCAGGTGGTATCCGTCTGTTTGGGGTGTGGTTCCAGCATCTCATGAACACGTTTCTGGCACGTCTGAGATGTGGTTCCAGCCGGCCCGACAGGTGTTTCCGCAGTGTCCGCCAAGCGGTTCTGGCGTAGTTGGCAGGTGATTTTGGCATGACCGGCAGGTGGTTCCAGCAAGCCTGGCAGGTGATTCCAAAGTGTTCACCAACTGGTTGTGGCGTAGCCGGCAGGTGATTTTTGCGTGATCGGCAGGTGGTTTTGGCGAGTCGAGCAGGTGGTTCCGGCGTGCTCTGCTGGTGCTTCCGGGGTCATTGGCACGGGGTTCTGGCATGTCTGAGAGGTGGTTCCTGCATGCCCGGCAAGTGATTCCGGAGTGTTCGCCAAGTGGTTCTGGCATAGTCGGCAGGCGATTTTGGCATGTCCGGCAGGTGGTTCAGGCGAGTTGAGCAGGTGGTTCCAACGTGCTTGGCAGGTGCTTCCGGCGTCTCCGGCACGTGTTTCTGGCACATCTGACAGGTGGTTCCGGCATGCCCGAAAGGTGATTCCGGTCTGTCCGGTAGGTGGTTCCAGCCTGCACGGCATGTGGTTCTGGTACGTCTCAGAGGTGGTTGCGCATGCCCAACAGGTGATTCCGGACTGTCCGCCACATGGTTCTGGCACGTCTGAGAGGTGGTTCCGGCATGCCCGGCAGGTCATCCCAGAGAGTCCTCCAAGTGGTTCTGGCATAACACGCAGGTGATTTTGGCGTGTCTGGCAGGTTGTTCCGTTGTGCTTGGCAGGTGGTTCAGGCTTGGCCGGCAGGTGGTTCCAGACTGTCCAGGACGTGTTTCCAGCTTCTCCGGCAGGTGGTTCTGGTACGTCTGAGAGGTGGTTCCGCCATGGCTGGCAGGTGATTCCGGACCGTCCCCCAGGTGGTTCTGGCATAGCCAGCAGTTGATAATGGACTGTCCGGCAGGTGGTTCCAGCGAGTCGAACAGGTGGCTCCGGCGTGCTCGGCAGGTGGTTCCGGTCTGTCCGGTAGGTGATTCCGGCGTGTCCGGCACGTGCTTCCGGCACGTCTGAGAGGTGGTTCCGTCATGCGCGACTGGTGATTTCGGAGTGTCCGCCAGGTGGTTCTGGCGTACCCGGCAGGTGATTTTGGCGTGTCCGGCAGGTGTTTCTGGCGAGTCGAGCAGGTGGCTCCGGCATGCTCGGCAGGTGCTTCCGGCGTCTCCGGCACGTGGTTCTGGTGTGTCTGAGAGCTGGTTGCGGCATGTCCGGCAGATGATTCCGGAGTGTCCGCCAAGTGGTTCTGGCATACCCGGCTGGTGATTTGGGCATGTCAGGTAGGTGTTTCTGGCGAGTCGAGCAGGTGGCTCCGGCGTGCTCGGCAGGTTGTTCAGACGGGTCTGGCAGGTGTTTTCCGTCTGTTCGGGGTGTGGTTCCAGCATCTCATGCACATGGTTCTGGCACGTCTGAGATGTGGTTCCGGCCGGCCCGACAGGTGTTTCCACAGTGTCCGCCAAGTGGTACTGGCGTAATTGGCAGGTGATTTTGGCATGACCGGCAGGTGGTTCCAGCAAGCCCGGCAGGTGATTCCGAAGTGTTCCCCAACTGGTTGTGGCGTAGCCGGCAGGTGATTTTTGCGTGTCCGGCAGGTGGTTCTGGCGAGTCGAGCAGGTGGTTCCGGCATGCTCGGCAGGTGCTTCCGGGGTCATTGGCACGTGGTTCTGGCATATCTGAGAGGAGGTTCCGGCATGCCCGGCAGGTGATTCCGGAGTGTTGGCCAAGTGTTTCCGGCGTAGCCGGCAGGTGATTTTGCATGTCCAGCGGTCGTTCCGGCGGGTCGAGTGGGTGCTTACCGCGTCTCCGGCAGGTGGTTCCGGTCTGTCCGGCAGGTGGTTCTGTGGTGTCCGGCACGAGGTTCAGTCTGAGAGGCTGTGCCGGCATGCCCCTCACGTGATTCCGGCTTGTCCCCGAAGTGGTGCTGGTGTAGCGGGCAGGTGATTTTGGCGTGTCCGGCAGGTGGTTCGGGCGTGTTGAGAAGGTGGTTACGACGTGCTCGGCAGGTGCTTCCGGCGTCTCCGGCACGTGTTTCTGGCACATCTGACTGGTGGTTCCGGCATGCCCAAAAGTTGATTCCGGTCTGTCCGGTAGGTGGTTCCGGCGTGCACGGCACGTGGTTCTGGTACGCGTCAGAGGTGGTTGCGTATGCCCAACAGGTGATTCCGGACTGTCCGCCACGTGCTTCTGGCACGTCTGAGAGGTGGTTCCAACATGCCCGGCAGGTCATTTCGGAGAGTCGTCCAAGTGGTTCTGGCGTAGCCCGCAGGTGATTTTGGCGTGTCCGGCAGGTGGTTCCGCCGTGCTCGTCAGGTGGTTCAGGCATGGCCGTCACGTGGTTCCAGTCTGTCCAGGACGCGTTTCTAGCTTCTCCGGCAGGTGGTTCTGCTACGTCTGAGAGGTGGTTCCGCCATGGCTGGCAGGTGATCCCGGACTGTCCCCCAGGTGGTTCTGGCATAGCCA
Source organism: Equus przewalskii (assembly GCF_037783145.1). Lineage (NCBI taxonomy): Eukaryota > Metazoa > Chordata > Mammalia > Perissodactyla > Equidae > Equus > Equus przewalskii. Next base: position 7,322 of record NW_027227688.1, on the reverse strand, counting down.
GCAGTTGATATTGGCCTGTCCGGCAGGTGGTTCCAGCGAGTCGAACAGGTGGCTCCGGCGTTCTTGGCAGGTGGCTCCGGTCTGTCAGGTAGGTGTTTCCGGCGTGTCTGGCACGTGCTTCCGGCACGTCTGAGAGGTGGTTCCGGCATGCACGGCAGGTGATTCTGTAGTGTCCGCCAGGTGGTTCTGGCATACCCGGCAGGTGATTTTGGCGTGTCCGGCAGGTGTTTCTGGCGAGTCGAGCAGGTGGCTCCGGCATGCTCGGCAGGTGCTTCCGGCGTCTCCGGCACTTGGTTCTGGTGTGTCTGAGAGCTGGTTCCGGCATGTCCGGCAGATGATTCCGGAGTGTCCACCAAGTGGTTTTGGCATACCCGGCTGGAGATTTTGGCATGTCAGGTAGGTGGTTCCGGCGAGTCGAGCAGGTGGCTCCGGCGAGCTTGGCTGGTTGTTCAGACGGGTCTGGCAGGTGGTATCCGTCTGTTCGGGCTGTGGTTCCAGCATCTCATGAACACGTTTCTGGCACGTCTGAGATGTGATTCCAGCCGGCCCGACAGGTGTTTCCGCAGTGTCCGCCAAGCGGTTCTGGCGTAGTTGGCAGGTGATTTTGGCATGACCGGCAGGTGGTTCCAGCAAGCCCGGCAGGTGATTCCGAAGTGTACCCCAACTGGTTGTGGCGTAGCTGGCAGGTGATTTTTGCGTGTCCAGCAGGTGGTTCTGGCGAGTCGAGCAGGTGGTTCCGGCGTGCTCGGCAGGTGCTTCCGGGGTCATTGGCACGGGGTTCTGGCATGTCTGAGAGGTGTTTCCTGCATGCCCGGCAAGTGATTCCGGAGTGTTCGCCAAGTGGTTCTGGCATAGTCGGCAGGTGATTTTGGCATGTACGGCAGGTGGTTCAGGCGAGTTGAGCAGGTGGTTCCAACGTGCTTGGCAGGTGCTTCCGGCGTCTCCGGCACGTGTTTCTGGCACATCTGACAGGTGGTTCCGGCATGCCCGAAAGGTGATTCCGGTCTGTCCGGTAGGTGGTTCCAGCCTGCACGGCATGTGGTTCTGGTACGTCTCAGAGGTGGTTGCGCATGCCCAACAGGTGATTCCGGACTGTCCGCCACATGGTTCGGGCACGTCTGAGAGGTGGTTCCGGCATGCCCGGCAGGTCATCCCAGAGAGTCCTCCAAGTGGTTCTGGCGTAACACGCAGGTGATTTCGGCGTGTCTGGCAGGTTGTTCCGTTGTGCTTGGCAGGTGGTTCAGGCTTGGTCGGCAGGTGGTTCCAGACTGTCCAGGACGTGTTTCCTGCTTCTCCGGCAGGTGGTTCTGGTACGTCTGAGAGGTGGTTCCGCCATGGCTGGCAGGCGATTCCGGACCGTCCCCCAGGTGGTTCTGGCATAGCCAGCAGTTGATATTGGCCTGTCCGGCAGGTGGTTCCAGCGAGTCGAACAGGTGGCTCCGGTGTGCTCGGCAGGTGGTTCCGGTCTGTCCGGTAGGTGATTCCGGCGTGTCCGGCACGTGCTTCCGGCACGTCTGAGAGGTGGTTCCGGCATGCGCGACAGGTGATTTCGGAGTGTCCGCCAGGTGTTCGCCAACTGTTTCCGGCGTAGCCGGCAGGTGATTTTGCATGTCCAGCGGTCGTTCCGGCGGGTCGAGCCGGTGGTTCCGGCGTGTCCGGCAGGTGGTTCCGGTCTGTCCGGCAGGTGGTTCTGTGGTGTCCGGCACGAGGTTCAGTCTGAGAGGCTGTGCCGGCATGCCCCTCACGTGATTCCGGCTTGTCCCCGAACTGGTGCTGGTGTAGCGGGCAGGTGATTTTGGCGTGTCCGGCAGGTGGTTCAGGTGAGTTGAGCAGGTGGTTGCGACGTGCTCGGCAGGTGCTTCCGGCATCTCCGGCACGTGTTTCTGGCACATCTGACTGGTGGTTCCGGCATGCCCAAAAGTTGATTCCGGTCTGTCCGGTAGGTGGTTCCGGCGTGCACGGCACGTGGTTCTGGTACGTCTCAGAGGTGGTTGCGTATGCCCAACAGGTGATTCCGGACTGTCCGCCACGTGCTTCTGGCACGTCTGAGAGGTGGTTCCAACATGCCCGGCAGGTCATTTCGGAGAGTCGTCCAAGTGGTTCTGGCGTAGCCCGCAGGTGATTTTGGCGTGTCCGGCAGGTGGTTCCGCCGTGCTCGGCAGGTGGTTCAGGCATGGCCGTCACGTGGTTCCAGTCTGTCCAGGACGTGTTTCTAGCTTCTCCGGCAGGTGGTTCTGGTACGTCTGAGAGGTGGTTCCGCCATGGCTGGCAGGTGATCCCGGACTGTCCCCCAGGTGGTACTGGCATAGCCAGCAGTTGATATTGTCCTGTCCGGCAGGTGGTTCCAGCGAGTCGAACAGGTGGCTCCGGCGTTCTTGGCAGGTGGCTCCGGTCTGTCAGGTAGGTGTTTCCGGCGTGTCTGGCACGTGCTTCCGGCACGTCTGAGAGGTGGTTCCGGCATGCACGGCAGGTGATTCTGTAGTGTCCGCCAGGTGGTTCTGGCATACCCGGCAGGTGATTTTGGCGTGTCCGGCAGGTGTTTCTGGCGAGTCGAGCAGGTGGCTCCGGCATGCTCGGCAGGTGCTTCCGGCGTCTCCGGCACTTGGTTCTGGTGTGTCTGAGAGCTGGTTCCGGCATGTCCGGCAGATGATTCCGGAGTGTCCGCCAAGTGGTTTTGGCATACCCGGCTGGTGATTTGGGCATGTCAGGTAGGTGGTTCCGGCGAGTCGATCAGGTGGCTCCGGCGAGCTTGGCCGGTTGTTCAGACGGGTCTGGCAGGTGGTATCCGTCTGTTCGGGCTGTGGTTCCAGCATCTCATGAACACGTTTCTGGCACGTCTGAGATGTGATTCCAGCCGGCCCGACAGGTGTTTCCGCAGTGTCCGCCAAGCGGTTCTGGCGTAGTTGGCAGGTGATTTTGGCATGACCGGCAGGTGGTTCCAGCAAGCCCGGCAGGTGATTCCGAAGTGTACCACAACTGGTTGTGGCGTAGCCGGCAGGTGATTTTTGCGTGTCCAGCAGGTGGTTCTGGCGAGTCGAGCAGGTGGTTCCGGCGTGCTCGGCAGGTGCTTCCGGGGTCATTGGCACGGGGTTCTGGCATGTCTGAGAGGTGGTTCCTGCATGCCCGGCAAGTGATTCCGGAGTGTTCGCCAAGTGGTTCTGGCATAGTCGGCAGGTGATTTTGGCATGTACGGCAGGTGGTTCAGGCGAGTTGAGCAGGTGGTTCCAACGTGCTTGGCAGGTGCTTCCGGCGTCTCCGGCACGTGTTTCTGGCACATCTGACAGGTGGTTCCGGCATGCCCGAAAGGTGATTCCGGTCTGTCCGGTAGGTGGTTCCAGCCTGCACGGCATGTGGTTCTGGTACGTCTCAGAGGTGGTTGCGCATGCCCAACAGGTGATTCCGGACTGTCCGCCAAATGGTTCGGGCACGTCTGAGAGGTGGTTCCGGCATGCCCGGCAGGTCATCCCATAGAGTCCTCCAAGTGGTTCTGGCGTAACACGCAGGTGATTTCGGCGTGTCTGGCAGGTTGTTCCGTTGTGCTTGGCAGGTGGTTCAGGCTTGGTCGGCAGGTGGTTCCAGACTGTCCAGGACGTGTTTCCTGCTTCTCCGGCAGGTGGTTCTGGTACGTCTGAGAGGTGGTTCCGCCATGGCTGGCAGTCGATTCCGGACCGTCCCCCAGGTGGTTCTGGCATAGCCAGCAGTTGATATTGGCCTGTCCGGCAGGTGGTTCCAGCGAGTCGAACAGGTGGCTCCGGCGTGCTCGGCAGGTGGTTCCGGTCTGTCCGGTAGTTGATTCCGGCGTGTCCGGCACGTGCTTCCGGCACGTCTGTGAGGTGGTTCCGGCATGCGCGAGAGGTGATTTCGGAGTGTCCGCCAGGTGTTCGCCAACTGTTTCTGGCGTAGCCGGCAGGTGATTTTGCATGTCCAGCGGTCGTTCCGGCGGGTCGAGCCGGTGGTTCCGGCGTGTCCGGCAGGTGGTTCCGGTCTGTCCGGCAGGTGGTTCTGTGGTGTCCGGCACGAGGTTCAGTCTGAGAGGCTGTGCCGGCATGCCCCTCACGTGATTCCGGCTTGTCCCCGAAGTGGTGCTGGTGTAGCGGGCAGGTGATTTTGGCGTGTCCGGCAGGTGGTTCAGGCGAGTTGAGCAGGTGGTTGCGACGTGCTCGGCAGGTGCTTCCGGCGTCTCCGGCACGTGTTTCTGGCACATCTGACTGGTGGTTGCGGCATGCCCAAAAGTTGATTCCGGTCTGTCCGGTAGGTGGTTCCGGCGTGCACGGCACGTGGTTCTGGTACGTCTCAGAGGTGGTTGCGTATGCCCAACAGGTGATTCCGGACTGTCCGCCACGTGCTTCTGGCACGTCTGAGAGGTGGTTCCAACATGCCCGGCAGGTCATTTCGGAGAGTCGTCCAAGTGGTTCTGGCGTAGCCCGCAGGTGATTTTGGCGTGTCCGGCAGGTGGTTCCGCCGTGCTCGGCAGGTGGTTCAGGCATGGCCGTCACGTGGTTCCAGTCTGTCCAGGACGTGTTTCTAGCTTCTCCGGCAGGTGGTTCTGGTACGTCTGAGAGGTGGTTCCGCCATGGCTGGCAGGTGATCCCGGACTGTCCCCCAGGTGGTTCTGGCATAGCCAGCAGTTGATATTGTCCTGTCCGGCAGGTGGTTCCAGGGAGTCGAACAGGTGGCTCCGGCGTTCTTGGCAGGTGGCTCCGGTCTGTCAGGTAGGTGTTTCCGGCGTGTCTGGCACGTGCTTCCGGCACGTCTGAGAGGTGGTTCCGGCATGCGCGGCAGGTGATTCTGTAGTGTCCGCCAGGTGGTTCTGGCATACCCGGCAGGTGATTTTGGCGTGTCCGGCAGGTGTTTCTGGCGAGTCGAGCAGGTGGCTCCGGCATGCTCGGCACGTGCTTCCGGCGTCTCCGGCACTTGGTTCTGGTGTGTCTGAGAGCTGGTTCCGGCATGTCCGGCAGATGATTCCGGAGTGTCCGCCAAGTGGTTTTGGCATACCCGGCTGGTGATTTTGGCATGTCAGGTAGGTGGTTCCGGCGAGTCGAGCAGGTGGCTCCGGCGAGCTTGGCCGGTTGTTCAGACGGGTCTGGCAGGTGGTATCCGTCTGTTCGGGCTGTGGTTCCAGCATCTCATGAACACGTTTCTGGCACGTCTGAGATGTGATTCCAGCCGGCCCGACAGGTGTTTCCGCAGTGTCCGCCAAGCGGTTCTGGCGTAGTTGGCAGGTGATTTTGGCATGACCGGCAGGTGGTTCCAGCAAGCCCGGCAGGTGATTCCGAAGTGTACCCCAATTGGTTGTGGCGTAGCCGGCAGGTGATTTTTGCGTGTCCAGCAGGTGGTTCTGGCGAGTCGAGCAGGTGGTTCCGGCGTGCTCGGCAGGTGCTTCCGGGGTCATTGGCACGGGGTTCTGGCATGTCTGAGAGGTGGTTCCTGCATGCCCGGCAAGTGATTCCGGAGTGTTCGCCAAGTGGTTCTGGCATAGTCGGCAGGTGATTTTGGCATGTACGGCAGGTGGTTCAGGCGAGTTGAGCAGGTGGTTCCAACGTGCTTGGCAGGTGCTTCCGGCGTCTCCGGCACGTGTTTCTGGCACATCTGACAGGTGGTTCCGGCATGCCCGAAAGGTGATTCCGGTCTGTCCGGTAGGTGGTTCCAGCCTGCACGGCATGTGGTTCTGGTACGTCTCAGAGGTGGTTGCGCATGCCCAACAGGTGATTCCGGACTGTCCGCCACATGGTTCTGGCACGTCTGAGAGGTGGTTCCGGCATGCCCGGCAGGTCATCCCAGAGAGTCCTCCAAGTGGTTCTGGCATAACACGCAGGTGATTTTGGCGTGTCTGGCAGGTTGTTCCGTTGTGCTTGGCAGGTGGTTCAGGCTTGGACGGCAGGTGGTTCCAGACTGTCCAGGACGTGTTTCCAGCTTGTCCGGCAGGTGGTTCTGGTACGTCTGAGATGTGGTTCCGCCATGGCTGGCAGGTGATCCCGGACTGTCCCCCAGGTGGTTCTGGCATAGCCAGCAGTTGATATTGGCCTGTCCGGCAGGTGGTTCCAGCGAGTCGAACAGGTGGCTCCGGCGTGCTCGGCAGGTGGTTCCGGTCTGTCCGGTAGGTGATTCCGGCGTGTCCGGCACGTGCTTCCGGCACGTCTGAGACGTGGTTCCTGCATGCGCGACAGGTGATTCCGTAGTGTCCGCCAGGTGGTTCTGGCGTACCCGGCAGGTGATTTTGGCGTGTCCGGCAGGTTTTTCTGGCGAGTCGAGCAGGTGGCTCCGGCATGCTCGGCAGGTGCTTCAGGCGTCTCCGGCACGTGGTTCTGGTGTGTCTGAGAGCTGGTTCCGGCATGTCCGGCAGATGATTCCGGAGTGTCCGCCAAGTGGTTCTGGCATACCCGGCTGGTGATTTGGGCATGTCAGGTAGGTGGTTCCGGCGAGTCGAGCAGGTGGCTCCGGCGTGCTCGGCAGGTTGTTCAGACGGGTCTGGCAGGTGTTTTCCGTCTGTTCGGGGTGTGGTTCCAGCATCTCATGCACATGGTTCTGGCACGTCTGAGATGTGGTTCTGGCCGGCACGACAGGTGTTTCCACAGTGTCCGCCAAGTGGTACTGGTGTAGTTGGCAGGTGATTTTGGCATGACCGGCAGGTGGTTGCAGCAAGCCCGGCAGGTGATTCCGAAGTGTTCCCCAACTGGTTGTGGCGTAGCCGGCAGGTGATTTTTGCGTGTCCGGCAGGTGGTTCTGGCGAGTCGAGCAGGTGGTTCCGGCGTGCTCGGCAGGTGCTTCCGGGGTCATTGGCACGTGGTTCTGGCATATCTGAGACGTGGTTCCGGCATGCCCGGCAGGTGATTCCGGAGTGTTCGCCAAGGGTTTCCGGCGTAGCCGGCAGGTGATTTTGCATGTCCAGCGGTCGTTCCGGCGGGTCGAGCCGGTGGATCCGGCGTGTCCAGCAGGTGGTTCCGGTCTGTCCGGCAGGTGGTTCTGTGGTGTCCGGCACGAGGTTTAGTCTGAGAGGCTGTGCCGGCATGCCCCTCACGTGATTCCGGCTTGTCCCCGAAGTGGTGCTGGTGTAGCGGGCAGGTGATTTTGGCGTGTCCGGCACGTGGTTCAGGCGAGTTGAGCAGGTGGTTGCGACGTGCTCGGCAGGTGCTTCAGGCGTCTCGGGCACGTGTTTCTGGCACATCTGACTGGTGGTTCCGGCATGCCCAAAAGTTGATTCCGGTCTGTCCAGTAGGTGGTTCCGGCGTGCACGGCACGTGGTTCTGGTACGTCTCAGAGGAGGTTGCGTATGCCCAACTGGTGATTCCGGACTGTCCGCCACGTGCTTCTGGCCAGTCTGA
>NW_027227687.1:0-19297 GCF_037783145.1 Equus przewalskii | reverse complement strand
CATTAGGAAAGAAGCCTGCACGTTGTGCCTTTCAGCTCTAGGGCAATGTAGCACACCCAGAGCAGAAGTCCTACTTCAGCCAGATCAGGCCTGCAAAGAAACTGCGTTTCACAGGCCTTTGGAAGAGATGTTCCCGGTAGGCTGTAAGAGCACTGTGCAGAGCGAGTTGTTTCTTAGCTTCCCAAAGAGCTGGAAGCAAGATGCTGTGGGGCCCAACTCGCCCTTTGGAAAGAAGCCTGCACGTTGTGCCTTTCAGCTCTAGGGCAATGTAGCACACCCAGAGCAGAAGTCCTACTTCAGCCAGATCAGGCCTGCAAAGAAACTGCGTTTCACAGGCCTTTGGAAGAGATGTTCCCGGTAGGCTGTAAGAGCACTGTGCAGAGCGAGTTGTTTCTTAGCTTCCCAAAGAGCTGGAAGCAAGATGCTGTGGGGCCCAACTCGCCCTTTGGAAAGAAGCCTGCACGTTGTGCCTTTCAGCTCTAGGGCAATGTAGCACACCCAGAGCAGAAGTCCTACTTCAGCCAGATCAGGCCTGCAAAGAAACTGCGTTTCACAGGCCTTTGGAAGAGATGTTCCCGGTAGGCTGTAAGAGCACTGTGCAGAGCGAGTTGTTTCTTAGCTTCCCAAAGAGCTGGAAGCAAGATGCTGTGGGGCCCAACTCGCCCTTTGGAAAGAAGCCTGCACGTTGTGCCTTTCAGCTCTAGGGCAATGTAGCACACCCAGAGCAGAAGTCCTACTTCAGCCAGATCAGGCCTGCAAAGAAACTGCGTTTCACAGGCCTTTGGAAGAGATGTTCCCGGTAGGCTGTAAGAGCACTGTGCAGAGCGAGTTGTTTCTTAGCTTCCCAAAGAGCTGGAAGCAAGATGCTGTGGGGCCCAACTCGCCCTTTGGAAAGAAGCCTGCACGTTGTGCCTTTCAGCTCTAGGGCAATGTAGCACACCCAGAGCAGGAGTCCTACTTCAGCCAGATCAGGCCTGCAAAGAAACTGCGTTTCACAGGCCTTTGGAAGAGATGTTCCCGGTAGGCTGTAAGAGCACTGTGCAGAGCGAGTTGTTTCTTAGCTTCCCAAAGAGCTGGAAGCAAGATGCTGTGGGGCCCAACTCGCCCTTTGGAAAGAAGCCTGCACGTTGTGCCTTTCAGCTCTAGGGCAATGTAGCACACCCAGAGCAGAAGTCCTACTTCAGCCAGATCAGGCCTGCAAAGAAACTGCGTTTCACAGGCCTTTGGAAGAGATGTTCCCGGTAGGCTGTAAGAGCACTGTGCAGAGCGAGTTGTTTCTTAGCTTCCCAAAGAGCTGGAAGCAAGATGCTGTGGGGCCCAACTCGCCCTTTGGAAAGAAGCCTGCACGTTGTGCCTTTCAGCTCTAGGGCAAAGTAGCACACCCAGAGCAGAAGTCCTACTTCAGCCAGATCAGGCCTGCAAAGAAACTGCGTTTCACAGGCCTTTGGAAGAGATGTTCCCGGTAGGCTGTAAGAGCACTGTGCAGAGCGAGTTGTTTCTTAGCTTCCCAAAGAGCTGGAAGCAAGATGCTGTGGGGCCCAACTCGCCCTTTGGAAAGAAGCCTGCACGTTGTGCCTTTCAGCTCTAGGGCAAAGTAGCACACCCAGAGCAGAAGTCCTACTTCAGCCAGATCAGGCCTGCAAAGAAACTGCGTTTCACAGGCCTTTGGAAGAGATGTTCCCGGTAGGCTGTAAGAGCACTGTGCAGAGCGAGTTGTTTCTTAGCTTCCCAAAGAGCTGGAAGCAAGACGCTGTGGGGCCCAACTCGCCCTTTGGAAAGAAGCCTGCACGTTGTGCCTTTCAGCTCTAGGGCAAAGTAGCACACCCAGAGCAGAAGTCCTACTTCAGCCAGATCAGGCCTGCAAAGAAACTGCGTTTCACAGGCCTTTGGAAGACATGTTCCCACTAGGCTGTAAGAGCACTGTGCAGAGCGAGTTGTTTCTTAGCTTGAAAAAGAGCTGGAAGCAAGATGCTGTGGGGCCCAACTCGCCCTTTGGAAAGAAGCCTGCACCTGTGCCTTTCAGCTCTTGGGCAATGTAGCACACCCAGAGCAGAAGTCCTACTTCAGCCAGATCAGGCCTGCAAAGAAACTGCGTTTCACAGGCCTTTGGAAGAGATGTTCCCGGTAGGCTGTAAGAGCACTGTGCAGAGCGAGTTGTTTCTTAGATTCCCAAAGAGCTGGAAGCAAGATGCTGTGGGGCCCAACTCGCCCTTTGGAAAGAAGCCTGCACGTTGTGCCTTTCAGCTCTAGGGCAATGTAGCACACCCAGAGCAGAAGTCCTACTTCAGCCAGATCAGGCCTGCAAAGAAACTGCGTTTCTCAGGCCTTTGGAAGAGATGTTCCCACTAGGCTGTAAGAGCACTGTGCAGAGCGAGTTGTTTCTTAGCTTCCCAAAGAGCTGGAAGCAAGATGCTGTTGGGCCCAACTCACCATTAGGAAAGAAGCCTGCACCTTGTGCCTTTCAGCTCTAGGGCAATGTGTCACACCCAGAGCAGAAGTCCTACTTCAGCCAGATAAGGCCTGCAAAGAAACTGCTTTTCACAGGTCTTTGGAAGAGATGTTCCCGGTAGGCAGTAAGAGCACTGTGCAGAGCGAGTTGTTTCTTAGCTTTCCAAAGAGCTGGAAGCAAGATGCTGTGGGGCCCAACTCGCCCTTTGGAAAGAAGCCTGCACGTTGTGCCTTTCAGCTCTAGGGCAATGTAGCACACCCAGAGCAGGAGTCCTACTTCAGCCAGATCAGGCCTGCAAAGAAACTGCCTTTCACAGGCCTTTGGAAGAGATGTTCCCGGTAGGCAGTAAGAGCACTGTGCAGAGCGAGTTGTTTCTTAGCTTCCCAAAGAGCTGGAAGCAAGATGCTTTTGGGCCCAACTCAACATTAGGAAAGGAGCCTGCACGTTGTGCCTTTCAGCTCTAGGGCAATGTAGCACACCCAGAGCAGAAGTCCTACTTCAGCCAGATCAGGCCTGCAAAGAAACTGTGTTTCACAGGCCTTTGGAAGAGATGTTCCCGGTAGGCTGTAAGAGCACTGTGCAGAGCGAGTTGTTTCTTAGCTTCCCAAAGAGCTGGAAGCAAGAGGCTGTGGGGCCCAACTCACCCTTTGGAAAGAAGCCTGCACGTTGTGCCTTTCAGCTCTAGGGCAAAGTAGCACACCCAGAGCAGAAGTCCTACTTCAGCCAGATCAGGCCTGCAAAGAAACTGCGTTTCACAGGCCTTTGGAAGAGATGTTCCCGGTAGGCTGTAAGAGCACTGTGCAGAGCGAGTTGTTTCTTAGCTTCCCAAAGAGCTGGAAGCAAGATGCTGTGGGGCCCAACTCGCCCTTTGGAAAGAAGCCTGCACGTTGTGCCTTTCAGCTCTAGGGCAAAGTAGCACACCCAGAGCAGAAGTCCTACTTCAGCCAGATCAGGCCTGCAAAGAAACTGCGTTTCACAGGCCTTTGGAAGAGATGTTCCCGGTAGGCTGTAAGAGCACTGTGCAGAGCGAGTTGTTTCTTAGCTTCCCAAAGAGCTGGAAGCAAGATGCTGTGGGGCCCAACTCGCCCTTTGGAAAGAAGACTGCACGTTGTGCCTTTCAGCTCTAGGGCAATGTAGCACACCCAGAGCAGAAGTCCTACTTCAGCCAGATCAGGCCTGCAAAGAAACTGCGTTTCACAGGCCTTTGGAAGAGATGTTCCCGGTAGGCTGTAAGAGCACTGTGCAGAGCGAGTTGTTTCTTAGCTTCCCAAAGAGCTGGAAGCAAGATGCTGTGGGGCCCAACTCGCCCTTTGGAAAGAAGCCTGCACGTTGTGCCTTTCAGCTCTAGGGCAAAGTAGCACACCCAGAGCAGAAGTCCTACTTCAGCCAGATCAGGCCTGCAAAGAAACTGCGTTTCACAGGCCTTTGGAAGAGATGTTCCCACTAGGCTGTAAGAGCACTGTGCAGAGCGAGTTGTTTCTTAGCTTCCCAAAGAGCTGGAAGCAAGATGCTGTGGGGCCCAACTCGCCCTTTGGAAAGAAGCCTGCACGTTGTGCCTTTCAGCTCTAGGGCAAAGTAGCACACCCAGAGCAGAAGTCCTACTTCAGCCAGATCAGGCCTGCAAAGAAACTGCGTTTCACAGGCCTTTGGAAGAGATGTTCCCGGTAGGCTGTAAGAGCACTGTGCAGAGCGAGTTGTTTCTTAGCTTCCCAAAGAGCTGGAAGCAAGACGCTGTGGGGCCCAACTCGCCCTTTGGAAAGAAGCCTGCACGTTGTGCCTTTCAGCTCTAGGGCAAAGTAGCACACCCAGAGCAGAAGTCCTACTTCAGCCAGATCAGGCCTGCAAAGAAACTGCGTTTCACAGGCCTTTGGAAGAGATGTTCCCACTAGGCTGTAAGAGCACTGTGCAGAGCGAGTTGTTTCTTAGCTTCCCAAAGAGCTGGAAGCAAGATGCTGTGGGGCCCAACTCGCCCTTTGGAAAGAAGCCTGCACGTTGTGCCTTTCAGCTCTAGGGCAAAGTAGCACACCCAGAGCAGAAGTCCTACTTCAGCCAGATCAGGCCTGCAAAGAAACTGCGTTTCACAGGCCTTTGGAAGAGATGTTCCCGGTAGGCTGTAAGAGCACTGTGCAGAGCGAGTTGTTTCTTAGCTTCCCAAAGAGCTGGAAGCAAGATGCTGTGGGGCCCAACTCGCCCTTTGGAAAGAAGCCTGCACGTTGTGCCTTTCAGCTCTAGGGCAAAGTAGCACACCCAGAGCAGAAGTCCTACTTCAGCCAGATCAGGCCTGCAAAGAAACTGCGTTTCACAGGCCTTTGGAAGAGATGTTCCCGGTAGGCTGTAAGAGCACTGTGCAGAGCGAGTTGTTTCTTAGCTTCCCAAAGAGCTGGAAGCAAGATGCTGTGGGGCCCAACTCGCCCTTTGGAAAGAAGCCTGCACGTTGTGCCTTTCAGCTCTAGGGCAAAGTAGCACACCCAGAGCAGAAGTCCTACTTCAGCCAGATCAGGCCTGCAAAGAAACTGCGTTTCACAGGCCTTTGGAAGAGATGTTCCCACTAGGCTGTAAGAGCACTGTGCAGAGCGAGTTGTTTCTTAGCTTCCCAAAGAGCTGGAAGCAAGATGCTGTGGGGCCCAACTCGCCCTTTGGAAAGAAGCCTGCACGTTGTGCCTTTCAGCTCTAGGGCAATGTAGCACACCCAGAGCAGAAGTCCTACTTCAGCCAGATCAGGCCTGCAAAGAAACTGCGTTTCACAGGCCTTTGGAAGAGATGTTCCCGGTAGGCTGTAAGAGCACTGTGCAGAGCGAGTTGTTTCTTAGCTTCCCAAAGAGCTGGAAGCAAGATGCTGTGGGGCCCAACTCGCCCTTTGGAAAGAAGCCTGCACGTTGTGCCTTTCAGCTCTAGGGCAATGTAGCACACCCAGAGCAGAAGTCCTACTTCAGCCAGATCAGGCCTGCAAAGAAACTGCGTTTCACAGGCCTTTGGAAGAGATGTTCCCGGTAGGCTGTAAGAGCACTGTGCAGAGCGAGTTGTTTCTTAGCTTCCCAAAGAGCTGGAAGCAAGATGCTGTGGGGCCCAACTCGCCCTTTGGAAAGAAGCCTGCACGTTGTGCCTTTCAGCTCTAGGGCAATGTAGCACACCCAGAGCAGAAGTCCTACTTCAGCCAGATAAGGCCTGCAAAGAAACTGCGTTTCACAGGTCTTTGGAAGAGATGTTCCCGGTAGGCTGTAAGAGCACTGTGCAGAGCGAGTTGTTTCTTAGCTTCCCAAAGAGCTGGAAGCAAGATGCTGTGGGGCCCAACTCGCCCTTTGGAAAGAAGCCTACACGTTGTGCCTTTCTGCTCTAGGGCAATGTAGCACACCCAGAGCAGAAGTCCTACTTCAGCCAGATCAGGCCTGCAAAGAAACTGCGTTTCACAGGCCTTTGGAAGAGATGTTCCCGGTAGGCTGTAAGAGCACTGTGCAGAGCGAGTTGTTTCTTAGCTTCCCAAAGAGCTGGAAGCAAGATGCTGTGGGGCTCAACTCGCCCTTTGGAAAGAAGCCTGCACGTTGTGCCTTTCAGCTCTAGGGCAATGTAGCACACCCAGAGCAGAAGTCCTACTTCAGCCAGATCAGGCCTGCAAAGAAACTGCCTTTCACAGGCCTTTGGAAGAGATGTTCCCGGTAGGCAGTAAGAGCACTGTGCAGAGCGAGTTGTTTCTTAGCTTCCCAAAGAGCTGGAAGCAAGATGCTGTTGGGCCCAACTCACCCTTAGGAAAGAAGCCTGCACGTTGTGCCTTTCAGCTCTAGGGCAATGTAGCACACCCAGAGCAGAAGTCCTACTTCAGCCAGATCAGGCCTGCAAAGAAACTGCGTTTCTCAGGCCTTTGGAAGAGATGTTCCCGGTAGGCTGTAAGAGCACTGTGCAGAGCGAGTTGTTTCTTAGCTTCCCAAAGAGCTGGAAGCAAGAGGCTGTGGGGCCCAACTCACCCTTAGGAAAGAAGCCTGCACGTTGTGCCTTTCAGCTCTAGGGCAATGTAGCACACCCAGAGCAGAACTCCTACTTCAGCCAGATCAGGCCTGCAAAGAAACTGCGTTTCACAGGCCTTTGGAAGAGATGTTCCCGGTAGGCTGTAAGAGCACTGTGCAGAGCGAGTTGTTTCTTAGCTTCCCAAAGAGCTGGAAGCAAGATGCTGTGGGGCCCAACTCGCCCTTTGGAAAGAAGCCTGCACGTTGTGCCTTTCAGCTCTAGGGCAATGTAGCACACCCAGAGCAGAAGTCCTACTTCAGCCAGATCAGGCCTGCAAAGAAACTGCGTTTCACAGGCCTTTGGAAGAGATGTTCCCGGTAGGCTGTAAGAGCACTGTGCAGAGCGAGTTGTTTCTTAGCTTCCCAAAGAGCTGGAAGCAAGATGCTGTGGGGCCCAACTCGCCCTTTGGAAAGAAGCCTGCACGTTGTGCCTTTCAGCTCTAGGGCAAAGTAGCACACCCAGAGCAGAAGTCCTACTTCAGCCAGATCAGGCCTGCAAAGAAACTGCGTTTCACAGGCCTTTGGAAGACATGTTCCCACTAGGCTGTAAGAGCACTGTGCAGAGCGAGTTGTTTCTTAGCTTCCAAAAGAGCTGGAAGCAAGATGCTGTGGGGCCCAACTCGCCCTTTGGAAAGAAGCCTGCACCTGTGCCTTTCAGCTCTTGGGCAATGTAGCACACCCAGAGCAGAAGTCCTACTTCAGCCAGATCAGGCCTGCAAAGAAACTGCGTTTCACAGGCCTTTGGAAGAGATGTTCCCGGTAGGCTGTAAGAGCACTGTGCAGAGCGAGTTGTTTCTTAGCTTCCCAAAGAGCTGGAAGCAAGATGCTGTGGGGCCCAACTCGCCCTTTGGAAAGAAGCCTGCACGTTGTGCCTTTCAGCTCTAGGGCAATGTAGCACACCCAGAGCAGAAGTCCTACTTCAGCCAGATCAGGCCTGCAAAGAAACTGCGTTTCTCAGGCCTTTGGAAGAGATGTTCCCACTAGGCTGTAAGAGCACTGTGCAGAGCGAGTTGTTTCTTAGCTTCCCAAAGAGCTGGAAGCAAGATGCTGTTGGGCCCAACTCACCCTTAGGAAAGAAGCCTGCACCTTGTGCCTTTCAGCTCTAGGGCAATGTGTCACACCCAGAGCAGAAGTCCTACTTCAGCCAGATCAGGCCTGCAAAGAAACTGCGTTTCACAGGTCTTTGGAAGAGATGTTCCCGGTAGGCTGTAAGAGCACTGTGCAGAGCGAGTTGTTTCTTAGCTTCCCAAAGAGCTGGAAGCAAGATGCTGTGGGGCCCAACTCGCCCTTTGGAAAGAAGCCTGCACGTTGTGCCTTTCAGCTCTAGGGCAATGTAGCACACCCAGAGCAGAAGTCCTACTTCAGCCAGATCAGGCCTGCAAAGAAACTGCCTTTCACAGGCCTTTGGAAGAGATGTTCCCGGTAGGCAGTAAGAGCACTGTGCAGAGCGAGTTGTTTCTTAGCTTCCCAAAGAGCTGGAAGCAAGATGCTGTTGGGCCCAACTCACCCTTAGGAAAGAAGCCTGCACGTTGTGCCTTTCAGCTCTAGGGCAATGTAGCACACCCAGAGCAGAAGTCCTACTTCAGCCAGATCAGGCCTGCAAAGAAACTGTGTTTCTCAGGCCTTTGGAAGAGATGTTCCCGGTAGGCTGTAAGAGCACTGTGCAGAGCGAGTTGTTTCTTAGCTTCCCAAAGAGCTGGAAGCAAGAGGCTGTGGGGCCCAACTCACCCTTAGGAAAGAAGCCTGCACGTTGTGCCTTTCAGCTCTAGGGCAAAGTAGCACACCCAGAGCAGAACTCCTACTTCAGCCAGATCAGGCCTGCAAAGAAACTGCGTTTCACAGGCCTTTGGAAGAGATGTTCCCGGTAGGCTGTAAGAGCACTGTGCAGAGCGAGTTGTTTCTTAGCTTCCCAAAGAGCTGGAAGCAAGATGCTGTGGGGCCCAACTCGCCCTTTGGAAAGAAGCCTGCACGTTGTGCCTTTCAGCTCTAGGGCAATGTAGCACACCCAGAGCAGAAGTCCTACTTCAGCCAGATCAGGCCTGCAAAGAAACTGCGTTTCACAGGCCTTTGGAAGAGATGTTCCCGGTAGGCTGTAAGAGCACTGTGCAGAGCGAGTTGTTTCTTAGCTTCCCAAAGAGCTGGAAGCAAGATGCTGTGGGGCCCAACTCGTCCTTTGGAAAGAAGCCTGCACGTTGTGCCTTTCAGCTCTAGGGCAATGTAGCACACCCAGAGCAGAAGTCCTACTTCAGCCAGATCAGGCCTGCAAAGAAACTGCGTTTCACAGGCCTTTGGAAGAGATGTTCCCGGTAGGCTGTAAGAGCACTGTGCAGAGCGAGTTGTTTCTTAGCTTCCCAAAGAGCTGGAAGCAAGATGCTGTGGGGCCCAACTCGCCCTTTGGAAAGAAGCCTGCACGTTGTGCCTTTCAGCTCTAGGGCAAAGTAGCACACCCAGAGCAGAAGTCCTACTTCAGCCAGATCAGGCCTGCAAAGAAACTGCGTTTCACAGGCCTTTGGAAGAGATGTTCCCACTAGGCTGTAAGAGCACTGTGCAGAGCGAGTTGTTTCTTAGCTTCCCAAAGAGCTGGAAGCAAGATGCTGTGGGGCCCAACTCGCCCTTTGGAAAGAAGCCTGCACGTTGTGCCTTTCAGCTCTAGGGCAAAGTAGCACACCCAGAGCAGAAGTCCTACTTCAGCCAGATCAGGCCTGCAAAGAAACTGCGTTTCACAGGCCTTTGGAAGAGATGTTCCCGGTAGGCTGTAAGAGCACTGTGCAGAGCGAGTTGTTTCTTAGCTTCCCAAAGAGCTGGAAGCAAGATGCTGTGGGGCCCAACTCGCCCTTTGGAAGGAAGCCTGCACGTTGTGCCTTTCAGCTCTAGGGCAAAGTAGCACACCCAGAGCAGAAGTCCTACTTCAGCCAGATCAGGCCTGCAAAGAAACTGCGTTTCACAGGCCTTTGGAAGAGATGTTCCCACTAGGCTGTAAGAGCACTGTGCAGAGCGAGTTGTTTCTTAGCTTCCCAAAGAGCTGGAAGCAAGATGCTGTGGGGCCCAACTCGCCCTTTGGAAAGAAGCCTGCACGTTGTGCCTTTCAGCTCTAGGGCAAAGTAGCACACCCAGAGCAGAAGTCCTACTTCAGCCAGATCAGGCCTGCAAAGAAACTGCGTTTCACAGGCCTTTTTAAGAGATGTTCCCGGTAGGCTGTAAGAGCACTGTGCAGAGCGAGTTGTTTCTTAGCTTCCAAAAGAGCTGGAAGCAAGATGCTGTGGGGCCCAACTCGCCCTTTGGAAAGAAGCCTGCACGTTGTGCCTTTCAGCTCTAGGGCAAAGTAGCACACCCAGAGCAGAAGTCCTACTTCAGCCAGATCAGGCCTGCAAAGAAACTGTGTTTCACAGGCCTTTGGAAGAGATGTTCCCGGTAGGCTGTAAGAGCACTGTACAGAGCGAGTTGTTTCTTAGCTTCCCAAAGAGCTGGAAGCAAGATGCTGTGGGGCCCAACTCGCCCTTTGGAAAGAAGCCTGCACGTTGTGCCTTTCAGCTCTAGGGCAAAGTAGCACACCCAGAGCAGAAGTCCTACTTCAGCCAGATCAGGCCTGCAAAGAAACTGCGTTTCACAGGCCTTTGGAAGAGATGTTCCCACTAGGCTGTAAGAGCACTGTGCAGAGCGAGTTGTTTCTTAGCTTCCCAAAGAGCTGGAAGCAAGATGCTGTGGGGCCCAACTCGCCCTTTGGAAAGAAGCCTGCACGTTGTGCCTTTCAGCTCTAGGGCAAAGTAGCACACCCAGAGCAGAAGTCCTACTTCAGCCAGATCAGGCCTGCAAAGAAACTGCATTTCACAGGCCTTTGGAAGAGATGTTCCCGGTAGGCTGTAAGAGCACTGTGCAGAGCGAGTTGTTTCTTAGCTTCCCAAAGAGCTGGAAGCAAGATGCTGTGGGGCCCAACTCGTCCTTTGGAAAGAAGCCTGCACGTTGTGCCTTTCAGCTCTAGGGCAAAGTAGCACACCCAGAGCAGAAGTCCTACTTCAGCCAGATCAGGCCTGCAAAGAAACTGCGTTTCACAGGCCTTTGGAAGAGATGTTCCCGGTAGGCTGTAAGAGCCTGTACAGAGCGAGTTGTTTCTTAGCTTCCCAAAGAGCTGGAAGCAAGATGCTGTGGGGCCCAACTCGCCCTTTGGAAAGAAGCCTGCACCTGTGCCTTTCAGCTCTTGGGCAATGTAGCACACCCAGAGCAGAAGTCCTACTTCAGCCAGATCAGGCCTGCAAAGAAACTGCGTTTCACAGGCCTTTGGAAGAGATGTTCCCGGTAGGCTGTAAGAGCACTGTGCAGAGCGAGTTGTTTCTTAGCTTCCCAAAGAGCTGGAAGCAAGATGCTGTGGGGCCCAACTCGCCCTTTGGAAAGAAGCCTGCACGTTGTGCCTTTCAGCTCTAGGGCAATGTAGCACACCCAGAGCAGAAGTCCTACTTCAGCCAGATCAGGCCTGCAAAGAAACTGCGTTTCTCAGGCCTTTGGAAGAGATGTTCCCACTAGGCTGTAAGAGCACTGTGCAGAGCGAGTTGTTTCTTAGCTTCCCAAAGAGCTGGAAGCAAGATGCTGTTGGGCCCAACTCACCATTAGGAAAGAAGACTGCACCTTGTGCCTTTCAGCTCTAGGGCAATGTGTCACACCCAGAGCAGAAGTCCTACTTCAGCCAGATCAGGCCTGCAAAGAAACTGCGTTTCACAGGCATTTGGAAGAAATGTTCCCGGTAGGCTGTAACAGCACTGTGCAGAGCGAGTTGTTTCTTAGCTTCCCAAAGAGCTGGATGCAAGATGCTGTTGGGCCCAACTCACCATTAGGAAAGGAGCCTGCACGTTGTGCCTTTCAGCTCCAGGGCAATGTAGCACACCCAGAGCAGAAGTCCTACTTCAGCCAGATCAGGCCTGCAAAGAAACTGCGTTTCACAGGCCTTTGGAAGAGATGTTCCCGGTAGGCTGTAAGAGCACTGTGCAGAGCGAGTTGTTTCTTAGCTTCCCAAAGAGCTGGAAGCAAGATGCTGTGGGGCCCAACTCGCCCTTTGGAAAGAAGCCTGCACGTTGTGCCTTTCAGCTCTAGGGCAATGTAGCACACCCAGAGCAGAAGTCCTACTTCAGCCAGATCAGGCCTGCAAAGAAACTGCGTTTCACAGGCCTTTGGAAGAGATGTTCCCGGTAGGCTGTAAGAGCACTGTGCAGAGAGAGTTGTTTCTTAGCTTCCCAAAGAGCTGGAAGCAAGATGCTGTGGGGCCCAACTCGCCCTTTGGAAAGAAGCCTGCACGTTGTGCCTTTCAGCTCTAGGGCAATGTAGCACACCCAGAGCAGAAGTCCTACTTCAGCCAGATCAGGCCTGCAAAGAAACTGCGTTTCACAGGCCTTTGGAAGAGATGTTCCCGGTAGGCTGTAAGAGCACTGTGCAGAGCGAGTTGTTTCTTAGCTTCCCAAAGAGCTGGAAGCAAGATGCTGTGGGGCCCAACTCGCCCTTTGGAAAGAAGCCTGCACGTTGTGCCTTTCAGCTCTAGGGCAATGTAGCACACCCAGAGCAGAAGTCCTACTTCAGCCAGATCAGGCCTGCAAAGAAACTGCGTTTCACAGGCCTTTGGAAGAGATGTTCCCGGTAGGCTGTAAGAGCACTGTGCAGAGCGAGTTGTTTCTTAGCTTCCCAAAGAGCTGGAAGCAAGATGCTGTTGGGCCCAACTCGCCCTTTGGAAAGAAGCCTGCACGTTGTGCCTTTCAGCTCTAGGGCAATGTAGCACACCCAGAGCAGAAGTCCTACTTCAGCCAGATCAGGCCTGCAAAGAAACTGCGTTTCACAGGCCTTTGGAAGAGATGTTCCCGGTAGGCTGTAAGAGCACTGTGCAGAGCGAGTTGTTTCTTAGCTTCCCAAAGAGCTGGAAGCAAGATGCTGTGGGGCCCAACTCACCCTTAGGAAAGAAGCCTGCACGTTGTGCCTTTCAGCTCTAGGGCAATGTAGCACACCCAGAGCAGAACTCCTACTTCAGCCAGATCAGGCCTGCAAAGAAACTGCGTTTCTCAGGCCTTTGGAAGAGATGTTCCCGGTAGGCTGTAAGAGCACTGTGCAGAGCGAGTTGTTTCTTAGCTTCCCAAAGAGCTGGAAGCAAGATGCTGTGGGGCCCAACTCGTCCTTTGGAAAGAAGCCTGCACGTTGTGCCTTTCAGCTCTAGGGCAATGTAGCACACCCAGAGCAGAAGTCCTACTTCAGCCAGATCAGGCCTGCAAAGAAACTGCCTTTCACAGGCCTTTGGAAGAGATGTTCCCGGTAGGCAGTAAGAGCACTGTGCAGAGCGAGTTGTTTCTTAGCTTCCCAAAGAGCTGGAAGCAAGATGCTGTTGGGCCCAACTCGCCCTTAGGAAAGAAGCCTGCACGTTGTGCCTTTCAGCTCTAGGGCAATGTAGCACACCCAGAGCAGAAGTCCTACTTCAGCCAGATCAGGCCTGCAAAGAAACTGTGTTTCACAGGCCTTTGGAAGAGATGTTCCCGGTAGGCTGTAAGAGCACTGTGCAGAGCGAGTTGTTTCTTAGCTTCCCAAAGAGCTGGAAGCAAGAGGCTGTGGGGCCCAACTCGCCCTTAGGAAAGAAGCCTGCACGTTGTGCCTTTCAGCTCTAGGGCAAAGTAGCACACCCAGAGCAGAAGTCCTACTTCAGCCAGATCAGGCCTGCAAAGAAACTGCGTTTCACAGGCCTTTGGAAGAGATGTTCCCGGTAGGCTGTAAGAGCACTGTGCAGAGCGAGTTGTTTCTTAGCTTCCCAAAGAGCTGGAAGCAAGATGCTGTGGGGCCCAACTCGCCCTTTGGAAAGAAGCCTGCACGTTGTGCCTTTCAGCTCTAGGGCAAAGTAGCACACCCAGAGCAGAAGTCCTACTTCAGCCAGATCAGGCCTGCAAAGAAACTGCGTTTCACAGGCCTTTGGAAGAGATGTTCCCGGTAGGCTGTAAGAGCACTGTGCAGAGCGAGTTGTTTCTTAGCTTCCCAAAGAGCTGGAAGCAAGATGCTGTGGGGCCCAACTCGCCCTTTGGAAAGAAGCCTGCACGTTGTGCCTTTCAGCTCTAGGGCAAAGTAGCACACCCAGAGCAGAAGTCCTACTTCAGCCAGATCAGGCCTGCAAAGAAACTGCGTTTCACAGGCCTTTGGAAGAGATGTTCCCGGTAGGCTGTAAGAGCACTGTGCAGAGCGAGTTGTTTCTTAGCTTCCCAAAGAGCTGGAAGCAAGATGCTGTGGGGCCCAACTCGCCCTTTGGAAAGAAGCCTGCACGTTGTGCCTTTCAGCTCTAGGGCAAAGTAGCACACCCAGAGCAGAAGTCCTACTTCAGCCAGATCAGGCCTGCAAAGAAACTGCGTTTCACAGGCCTTTGGAAGAGATGTTCCCGCTAGGCTGTAAGAGCACTGTGCAGAGCGAGTTGTTTCTTAGCTTCCCAAAGAGCTGGAAGCAAGATGCTGTGGGGCCCAACTCGCCCTTTGGAAAGAAGCCTGCACGTTGTGCCTTTCAGCTCTAGGGCAAAGTAGCACACCCAGAGCAGAAGTCCTACTTCAGCCAGATCAGGCCTGCAAAGAAACTGCGTTTCACAGGCCTTTGGAAGAGATGTTCCCGGTAGGCTGTAAGAGCACTGTGCAGAGCGAGTTGTTTCTTAGCTTCCCAAAGAGCTGGAAGCAAGATGCTGTGGGGCCCAACTCGCCCTTTGGAAAGAAGCCTGCACGTTGTGCCTTTCAGCTCTAGGGCAAAGTAGCACACCCAGAGCAGAAGTCCTACTTCAGCCAGATCAGGCCTGCAAAGAAACTGCGTTTCACAGGCCTTTGGAAGAGATGTTCCCGGTAGGCTGTAAGAGCACTGTGCAGAGCGAGTTGTTTCTTAGCTTCCCAAAGAGCTGGAAGCAAGATGCTGTGGGGCCCAACTCGCCCTTTGGAAAGAAGCCTGCACGTTGTGCCTTTCAGCTCTAGGGCAAAGTAGCACACCCAGAGCAGAAGTCCTACTTCAGCCAGATCAGGCCTGCAAAGAAACTGCGTTTCACAGGCCTTTGGAAGAGATGTTCCCGGTAGGCTGTAAGAGCACTGTGCAGAGCGAGTTGTTTCTTAGCTTCCCAAAGAGCTGGAAGCAAGATGCTGTGGGGCCCAACTCGCCCTTTGGAAAGAAGCCTGCACGTTGTGCCTTTCAGCTCTAGGGCAAAGTAGCACACCCAGAGCAGAAGTCCTACTTCAGCCAGATCAGGCCTGCAAAGAAACTGCGTTTCACAGGCCTTTGGAAGAGATGTTCCCGGTAGGCTGTAAGAGCACTGTGCAGAGCGAGTTGTTTCTTAGCTTCCCAAAGAGCTGGAAGCAAGATGCTGTGGGGCCCAACTCGCCCTTTGGAAAGAAGCCTGCACGTTGTGCCTTTCAGCTCTAGGGCAAAGTAGCACACCCAGAGCAGAAGTCCTACTTCAGCCAGATCAGGCCTGCAAAGAAACTGCGTTTCACAGGCCTTTGGAAGAGATGTTCCCGCTAGGCTGTAAGAGCACTGTGCAGAGCGAGTTGTTTCTTAGCTTCCCAAAGAGCTGGAAGCAAGATGCTGTGGGGCCCAACTCGCCCTTTGGAAAGAAGCCTGCACGTTGTGCCTTTCAGCTCTAGGGCAATGTAGCACACCCAGAGCAGAAGTCCTACTTCAGCCAGATCAGGCCTGCAAAGAAACTGCGTTTCACAGGCCTTTGGAAGAGATGTTCCCGGTAGGCTGTAAGAGCACTGTGCAGAGCGAGTTGTTTCTTAGCTTCCCAAAGAGCTGGAAGCAAGATGCTGTGGGGCCCAACTCGCCCTTTGGAAAGAAGCCTGCACGTTGTGCCTTTCAGCTCTAGGGCAATGTAGCACACCCAGAGCAGAAGTCCTACTTCAGCCAGATCAGGCCTGCAAAGAAACTGCGTTTCACAGGCCTTTGGAAGAGATGTTCCCGGTAGGCTGTAAGAGCACTGTGCAGAGCGAGTTGTTTCTTAGCTTCCCAAAGAGCTGGAAGCAAGATGCTGTGGGGCCCAACTCGCCCTTTGGAAAGAAGCCTGCACGTTGTGCCTTTCAGCTCTAGGGCAATGTAGCACACCCAGAGCAGAAGTCCTACTTCAGCCAGATCAGGCCTGCAAAGAAACTGCGTTTCACAGGCCTTTGGAAGAGATGTTCCCGGTAGGCTGTAAGAGCACTGTGCAGAGCGAGTTGTTTCTTAGCTTCCCAAAGAGCTGGAAGCAAGATGCTGTGGGGCCCAACTCGCCCTTTGGAAAGAAGCCTGCACGTTGTGCCTTTCAGCTCTAGGGCAATGTAGCACACCCAGAGCAGAAGTCCTACTTCAGCCAGATCAGGCCTGCAAAGAAACTGCGTTTCACAGGCCTTTGGAAGAGATGTTCCCGGTAGGCTGTAAGAGCACTGTGCAGAGCGAGTTGTTTCTTAGCTTCCCAAAGAGCTGGAAGCAAGATGCTGTGGGGCCCAACTCGCCCTTTGGAAAGAAGCCTGCACGTTGTGCCTTTCAGCTCTAGGGCAAAGTAGCACACCCAGAGCAGAAGTCCTACTTCAGCCAGATCAGGCCTGCAAAGAAACTGCGTTTCACAGGCCTTTGGAAGAGATGTTCCCGGTAGGCTGTAAGAGCACTGTGCAGAGCGAGTTGTTTCTTAGCTTCCCAAAGAGCTGGAAGCAAGATGCTGTGGGGCCCAACTCGCCCTTTGGAAAGAAGCCTGCACGTTGTGCCTTTCAGCTCTAGGGCAATGTAGCACACCCAGAGCAGAAGTCCTACTTCAGCCAGATCAGGCCTGCAAAGAAACTGCGTTTCACAGGCCTTTGGAAGAGATGTTCCCGGTAGGCTGTAAGAGCACTGTGCAGAGCGAGTTGTTTCTTAGCTTCCCAAAGAGCTGGAAGCAAGATGCTGTGGGGCCCAACTCGCCCTTTGGAAAGAAGCCTGCACGTTGTGCCTTTCAGCTCTAGGGCAATGTAGCACACCCAGAGCAGAAGTCCTACTTCAGCCAGATCAGGCCTGCAAAGAAACTGCGTTTCACAGGCCTTTGGAAGAGATGTTCCCGGTAGGCTGTAAGAGCACTGTGCAGAGCGAGTTGTTTCTTAGCTTCCCAAAGAGCTGGAAGCAAGATGCTGTGGGGCCCAACTCGCCCTTTGGAAAGAAGCCTGCACGTTGTGCCTTTCAGCTCTAGGGCAATGTAGCACACCCAGAGCAGAAGTCCTACTTCAGCCAGATCAGGCCTGCAAAGAAACTGCGTTTCACAGGCCTTTGGAAGAGATGTTCCCGGTAGGCTGTAAGAGCACTGTGCAGAGCGAGTTGTTTCTTAGCTTCCCAAAGAGCTGGAAGCAAGATGCTGTGGGGCCCAACTCGCCCTTTGGAAAGAAGCCTGCACGTTGTGCCTTTCAGCTCTAGGGCAAAGTAGCACACCCAGAGCAGAAGTCCTACTTCAGCCAGATCAGGCCTGCAAAGAAACTGCGTTTCACAGGCCTTTGGAAGAGATGTTCCCACTAGGCTGTAAGAGCACTGTGCAGAGCGAGTTGTTTCTTAGCTTCCCAAAGAGCTGGAAGCAAGATGCTGTGGGGCCCAACTCGCCCTTTGGAAAGAAGCCTGCACGTTGTGCCTTTCAGCTCTAGGGCAATGTAGCACACCCAGAGCAGAAGTCCTACTTCAGCCAGATCAGGCCTGCAAAGAAACTGCGTTTCACAGGCCTTTGGAAGAGATGTTCCCGGTAGGCTGTAAGAGCACTGTGCAGAGCGAGTTGTTTCTTAGCTTCCCAAAGAGCTGGAAGCAAGATGCTGTGGGGCCCAACTCGCCCTTTGGAAAGAAGCCTGCACGTTGTGCCTTTCAGCTCTAGGGCAAAGTAGCACACCCAGAGCAGAAGTCCTACTTCAGCCAGATCAGGCCTGCAAAGAAACTGCGTTTCACAGGCCTTTGGAAGAGATGTTCCCGGTAGGCTGTAAGAGCACTGTGCAGAGCGAGTTGTTTCTTAGCTTCCCAAAGAGCTGGAAGCAAGATGCTGTGGGGCCCAACTCGCCCTTTGGAAAGAAGCCTGCACGTTGTGCCTTTCAGCTCTAGGGCAAAGTAGCACACCCAGAGCAGAAGTCCTACTTCAGCCAGATCAGGCCTGCAAAGAAACTGCGTTTCACAGGCCTTTGGAAGAGATGTTCCCGGTAGGCTGTAAGAGCACTGTGCAGAGCGAGTTGTTTCTTAGCTTCCCAAAGAGCTGGAAGCAAGATGCTGTG
Source organism: Equus przewalskii (assembly GCF_037783145.1). Lineage (NCBI taxonomy): Eukaryota > Metazoa > Chordata > Mammalia > Perissodactyla > Equidae > Equus > Equus przewalskii. The sequence goes on along the minus strand of NW_027227687.1, from coordinate 1,634 downwards.
GGGCCCAACTCGCCCTTTGGAAAGAAGCCTGCACGTTGTGCCTTTCAGCTCTAGGGCAAAGTAGCACACCCAGAGCAGAAGTCCTACTTCAGCCAGATCAGGCCTGCAAAGAAACTGCGTTTCACAGGCCTTTGGAAGAGATGTTCCCGGTAGGCTGTAAGAGCACTGTGCAGAGCGAGTTGTTTCTTAGCTTCCCAAAGAGCTGGAAGCAAGATGCTGTGGGGCCCAACTCGCCCTTTGGAAAGAAGCCTGCACGTTGTGCCTTTCAGCTCTAGGGCAAAGTAGCACACCCAGAGCAGAAGTCCTACTTCAGCCAGATCAGGCCTGCAAAGAAACTGCGTTTCACAGGCCTTTGGAAGAGATGTTCCCGGTAGGCTGTAAGAGCACTGTGCAGAGCGAGTTGTTTCTTAGCTTCCCAAAGAGCTGGAAGCAAGATGCTGTGGGGCCCAACTCGCCCTTTGGAAAGAAGCCTGCACGTTGTGCCTTTCAGCTCTAGGGCAAAGTAGCACACCCAGAGCAGAAGTCCTACTTCAGCCAGATCAGGCCTGCAAAGAAACTGCGTTTCACAGGCCTTTGGAAGAGATGTTCCCGGTAGGCTGTAAGAGCACTGTGCAGAGCGAGTTGTTTCTTAGCTTCCCAAAGAGCTGGAAGCAAGATGCTGTGGGGCCCAACTCGCCCTTTGGAAAGAAGCCTGCACGTTGTGCCTTTCAGCTCTAGGGCAAAGTAGCACACCCAGAGCAGAAGTCCTACTTCAGCCAGATCAGGCCTGCAAAGAAACTGCGTTTCACAGGCCTTTGGAAGAGATGTTCCCGGTAGGCTGTAAGAGCACTGTGCAGAGCGAGTTGTTTCTTAGCTTCCCAAAGAGCTGGAAGCAAGATGCTGTGGGGCCCAACTCGCCCTTTGGAAAGAAGCCTGCACGTTGTGCCTTTCAGCTCTAGGGCAATGTAGCACACCCAGAGCAGAAGTCCTACTTCAGCCAGATCAGGCCTGCAAAGAAACTGCGTTTCACAGGCCTTTGGAAGAGATGTTCCCGGTAGGCTGTAAGAGCACTGTGCAGAGCGAGTTGTTTCTTAGCTTCCCAAAGAGCTGGAAGCAAGATGCTGTGGGGCCCAACTCGCCCTTTGGAAAGAAGCCTGCACGTTGTGCCTTTCAGCTCTAGGGCAATGTAGCACACCCAGAGCAGAAGTCCTACTTCAGCCAGATCAGGCCTGCAAAGAAACTGCGTTTCACAGGCCTTTGGAAGAGATGTTCCCGGTAGGCTGTAAGAGCACTGTGCAGAGCGAGTTGTTTCTTAGCTTCCCAAAGAGCTGGAAGCAAGATGCTGTGGGGCCCAACTCGCCCTTTGGAAAGAAGCCTGCACGTTGTGCCTTTCAGCTCTAGGGCAAAGTAGCACACCCAGAGCAGAAGTCCTACTTCAGCCAGATCAGGCCTGCAAAGAAACTGCGTTTCACAGGCCTTTGGAAGAGATGTTCCCGGTAGGCTGTAAGAGCACTGTGCAGAGCGAGTTGTTTCTTAGCTTCCCAAAGAGCTGGAAGCAAGATGCTGTGGGGCCCAACTCGCCCTTTGGAAAGAAGCCTGCACGTTGTGCCTTTCAGCTCTAGGGCAAAGTAGCACACCCAGAGCAGAAGTCCTAC
>NW_027227686.1:0-43695 GCF_037783145.1 Equus przewalskii | reverse complement strand
CGCCTTGTGTTGTAGACAAAAGCTCTGAAAGAAAATGCAGCAATTTGGTAATTTTTTTCCTCTTCAAATATTAACACATAAAAGACTGGTTTCTGTCCAGTGAGAATACAAATGAGGCCAAGATGCAGATTTTGGCATTCCTAAGCCAAAGGGTTTCCACTGATCTTCCGTTATCAATACTTACTCCCTAGGTGATCTCACTCAGTCTCATTAGAACATAGTGCAGTTTCTTCTGTTCAGCCTTATATGAAGTAGCTAGGCTTCAGCGAGGGGCCAAAATACACGAAACAAACATAGCTCGAATACTAGAAGCATTGCTCGTCTCACTTGACAAAGGGCAAGTGGAAAATAAGACTAAAAAAACCTCAGATATAACTCTCCCATCTGTACTCACTTTGGGGCATAAGCTGTTTGAGTGGAATGGTGAAATCAACCCCAGGAATACTGCATATGAATATGTTTACAAATACATTCACTCATATTCTCTCTGTCTTACCATTATTCTTCCCTCCATTTGAGTTTGAACTGATTGAGGATGTTTATAGAAGTTAGGTCTAGCAAGTGGAGTATCTTCCTATGGTACCTACATGCCTCACAAGGCTCTCTGGAACTGAGGTTTCACACAGTGTGTTGAGGTACTGACAAGTAAATGGATAACGTGAAACACATCAATTGTGCTATCATGGCAAGAAATAATTTTTAATATCTTTGATGCAAAATGTTATATGCCTCTGATTTACTATCTGCTAATTAAAAACACCTCTACTTTTTCTTCAATCTTCATCATATTCTTGAAGTTTTTCTCTCTTATAGAATAACTAAAATTCTGTACACATTTATAACTGTGTATTTACAAAACGTTATAATTCTGACCTCAAAAGATTAAATGTTTTAGGACGTTCATAAGGATATGACAGGGTTAACGTCATCCTCAAAGTTTAAATGTGCAATTTGCAATCATCTCAGTAATTGTTTGTACTTTACCAAGTATAATTTTTTTGGGAATTATTTTCTTCTCATTAAAATCTTATACCATTACATTCACTGAATCATTTCAATTAAAAATAAATAGCCCATTACTTAGCGATCTGGATATAATGTTAAATTAATATTTTCTAGATCTCTTTTGGGATAAAGGACAAAGAAACTTCATAGCTGCACGTTAGAAGGAAAGTTCTGCCTGGCTGAAGACTTCACAATTGTCTCTACAGTGTTTTTACATAAACTCTTAAATGAAGGGACACATTATGAATGCCGACTCCTCCGATTGTACTCAAAACTGGTACTTTGGAATTTCTCCATAAAAATAAAATAGGAATAAAAGAAAATTATTATTTTTTAAGACTCATCTCAGTAAAAAACATTCTTTTGAATGTGCTCTGGAATTAACATGTCTCCTAAATGTAAAAGCAAAGATGACTTCAGGTAGGAAATAATGCCATACCGGAAAGAAGCAGCTTGTCTGCTTCTCTACTTGCTGCGCTGCTGTTTTTGGTTTTGTTTTTGTTAGTCCCTAGAGCCCCTTTGTTTGGTCAAACTGAGGCAGAGTTTATGGTCTCTGGTCCTTACAGCCTTTCCACTGCTCTGCAAATCTTTATACCATAGTGATGTGTGTTTTATTTCCAGAAATAATATTTGGAGTTTTGCATTTCTTTCATCACAACTTCATATACTATGAGAGTTAAGGTCTCATTTCTATCTGAAGCTTGAAATTCCCCTTCTGTCCTGTCCTACACGATTTATTGAGCATGTCCTATATCCCAGGCTCTGTATTATTGTTGATTATAAAAGGGTAAACAAAAATTAGATTTTGCCGTCAATAAACATATAGAATGCAGAAAAAATAAAGGTGGGTAAACATCTGTAACTGAGAACATGACTTTTAGCCTATTTTCAGTCAAATACCAGAAAAACAAGAATGCATTATGTAAAACTTATATCTGAATTTGCTTGTTCCCACAAAAGGCAATCACAGGTTTAACCACCGAAATTGAAAATACTACTCAGTGATTCATATTCATTGATTATTGTGAAATAATTTCTTTTTTCATTTATTCATTCATCCTCCAGGAATTTGCTAGGTGCTTACTGGGCCTATGAAGATGAACAGAACAAAATCCATCCTTCTAGGATTTGACCAAATGAAAATCATCACAGGAAGCAGACATGACTTGGCAAGTTTCTCTGGGGGATTTGACCAACCAACTAGCTAATACTTAATCCATATACGATAGCCAGATACATACCTTACTCTGTGCTATGTAACAGGAGAAACAAAAAGTCTGCATCTCCGTAAAATGAAACAGCCTTAGAATTTGGTTTAAGGCCAAAGTGAATATGGATGAAAAAGCTTGGAAAATAATGAATATTTTCAAAGGGTGAAATGAGTTTCTTTCTGGCATTACAAAAATATTACCATACCAAGTATGAGCATGTTTAAAGAGGTCTTTATTTTATACACTGCAATCCTCCCCCAACACAAGCCAATTATTTCCTATGGGGCTAAGCTCTCCCTGCCTCCTCGCCTCCCAATTTACACAGGCATTGATTGGCAATGTTACTTAAAATAGCCCTGAACTTGAATATCAACTTTCCACAAATTCAAAAGATTGTGCAAAAATCTAGGCTATATGGAATCTGTGTCCTGGTTTATCTTGTGCATTGCTGTATTCAGGGTGCTTTGTATAGAGTAGGTGTGAATATTTACTGGAATAATAATGAGTGAATGCTGCAGGCTGAAAAATATTAGGAAAACTAAATAATCACTTTCCTTTTACCATTATGACTATTCCTTAACTTAGAATGAGTGAGTGCTATTTTGAGAATGAAGTAAGCATGATAGTGATTCTTTATATTCTGTCTAGGTTTCAAAATGAAAACACAAAAAAAAAACAAGAAAAGGAGAAAGAATAAGAAATACAGCCCACTGACAGATGAATTTCTTGCTAGACTGATTAATACGCTGTTTTCACTTAACATTTATTCTAAGTTTTGGGTCATTTGAACCTGCTGAGTAATTATGAGCAGCTCCTGAATTACTAATTTTCAACAACTTAAAAATTGTCAACATTAATCCAAGAACAATGCATTGTAGCAGGAAAGGGCCAATAACGTACTTCCAAAGAACCCATCGTCATCTTCTGACGCCAACTTTAAGTTTACAAAACTAAGGTTATTATTGGCTGTTATATCTTCAAATGAGCTTTTAAATGTCAAAAGATCAGTAAGAATCAATAGGTATTATTTCTATGATCTTTAACACTTCAAGCACATATCTTAAGCAGTCTCCTTAATTAGCTCAGTTAGTGATCAGTTCTATGTCTAAAAGGTATTTTTAAATGTAAACCACACACTTTTTAACTATGTTATGCCATTTTCCAATATAATACTTACTTGAGTAAAAAGCTAAGTTTGAATCTCTTTGGATATGTTCTCACACACACACACACACACACAGACATCCACACAAAGCACAGAAATAGCTCTGACACTTTGCAAGACACCATTCATCTTTCACTTTTATTGTTAGAGTTTGGGAGTGCAAGGAAGGATCCCATGAAGAGACTTATGGAACTTTCACATTTTTTTAACTTTTATCTCTGAAATCAATGAACCTTAGAAATATGAAAGCAACTATTATAGAACCTTCTTTATCAGTTTAAAGACAGCCCATAAAGATAGTTGTATGATGTGTCAACCATAGTAGTTTTTGTTCTAGAGAAAATTTAAAAACATATGTGGTGGCAATTTTAAGAAGAACTTACAAAAGAAGTGCCTAGGGTTACTCTGTAATAAATTTCACAATACACTGACAACAAAGCTCTATTTAATGTCAATAGTGCCATGATCATTGGGAAAATCTTCCAAAAAGCTCACTCATCAGATACTTTATATTAATTTTACAGTTTGAAATCATTTAAGGTAAAATTCCTATGGCAAGCTCTAACAGGCATCTTCAGGCAATGTGGTTAATGTTAGTAGCAAAAGCTTTTAAATTCAGACAAGATTAAATTAGAATCTTGGACAAATTTCTTAACACCTTTGAATTTTCTATTGCTTATTTTTATTCCACCCACGTTCATTTGCAGTACTAGAACCAAAGAAGTATGGCTACAGGGACATTTGAAATTTAAATCAACTTTCAAATATTTCTTCGAGGGGCTTGCCAACAAAGTACAGTAGCCATAGCTTGATGCAGGGCATGGTGGAGACACAGGAGAAAGAAAGACCTAGATAATGATTCTAATTTTGCAAAAATGTAACTGAAGAAAATTGATAAAATAAGTAAGCCAAATGATATAAAAGTCTGCAGTCTAGAGCAGAGAAGCAGTTTAAACACTCGAGTTTGACAGATGGGTAATTTTGAACGATGTAGAAGGGAGAACAAAGACATAGAGGGATAGAAGATTCCAGCACAGCTGGAAAACAAGACCTAAGCTGAAGAAGAATGGAAGATGAGGTTGGATAGACACATTGGAGCATTTGGGACGTGATATCATGTTTTATTAGGTGAGTTATATGTAGTGGCTAAGGAAGTATTGTCAAGTATTGTCACATGTATTCTGGGATCACATGTAGACTGACACCAGTCTACATATGGTGAGAAGGGAGAAGGGAACCGACTTACCATAACTCTCATCGTAACTCCAGCATCCTAATTTCCACTCTTGACCCTGTCACTAACTCTCATCGTAACTCCAGCATCCTAATTTCCACTCTTGACCCTGTCACTAACTCTCATCGTAACTCCAGCATCCTAATTTCCACTCTTGACCCTGTCACTAACTGTGCATTCACATTGGATAAAAATGTCAAAAATCATTCATAATGTAAACCTAAAAGTCATCATCCGAGTTCATAAAATAGCTGAAATGAATTTTATTTCATCTTATAAATAAGGGAAGGAAACTAGAGAAAGGAAATCTTCAGAAAGCCAAAGACAGTATATCTTTGAAAAGGCTAAGTATTCAGGGGATTTTTGGACTACCGTTTAACAAATCACAAACACCAGCATGCCTGTTTAACCAAAGTGCCTTGATTCTGTTAATATCTTAAAATGGAGTTTGTTTTAATATGTTAACATGTTAACATATTCATCTGAATGTTTTATTAATAATTATGGCCTCACCATATAGTTTTGCATTAATCTTTCTCTCATTTGTTTCACCTGCATTAGCTTTATCTCTACTTGAATTAAAACCTCAAGAGGGAAGAAATCGGAGCTTATAAATGGGTTGAATTCTATAAAGTTTTTTTTGGAGGGGGAGTGGTAGTGGGGGGAGAATGATAAGCTGGTTGACTAAATCGCAAATATAAATTACCTGACCTGCCACATTTGCCAACAGAGTGCAATGCACAAACATGCCTAATAAAACACCTGCCAGACCCGTCTGAACAACCTGCCGAGCACGCCAGAGCCACCTGCTCGACTCGCCGGAACCACCTACCTGACATGCCCAAATCACCAGCCGGGTATGCCAGAACCACTTGGCGGACACTCCGGAATCATCTGCCGGACATGCCGGAACCAGCTCTCAGACACACCAGAACCACGTGCCGGAGACGCCGGAAGCACCTGCCGAGCATGCCGCAGCCACCTGCTCGACTCGCCAGAAACACCTGCCGGACACGCCAAAATCACCTGCCGGGTACGCCAGAACCACCTGGCGGACACTCCGAAATCACCTGCCGCGCATGCCGGAACCACCTCTCAGACGTGCCGGAAGCACGTGCCGGACACGCCGGAATCACCTACCGGACAGACCGGAACCACCTGCCGAGCACGCCGGAGCCACCTGTTCGACTCGCTGGAACCACCTGCCGGACAGGCCAATATCAACTGCTGGCTATGCCAGAACCACCTGGGGGACGGTCTGGAATCACCTGCCAGCCATGGCGGAACCACCTCTCAGACGTACCAGAACCACCTGCCGGAGAAGCTGGAAACACGTCCTGGACAGTCTGGAACCACCTGCCGGCCAAGCCTGAACCACCTGCCAAGCACAACGGAACAACCTGCCAGACACGCCAAAATCACCTGCGTGTTATGCCAGAACCACTTGGAGGACTCTCTGGGATGACCTGCCGGGCATGCCGGAACCACCTCTCAGACGTGCCAGAACCATGTGGCGGACAGTCCGGAATCACCTGTTGGGCATGCGCAACCACCTCTGAGATGTACCAGAACCACATGCCGTGCAGGCTGGAACCACCTACCGGACAGACCGGAATCACCTTTCGGGCATGCCGGAACCACCTGTCAGATGTGCCAGAAACACGTGCCGGAGACGCCGGAAGCACCTGCCAAGCACGTTGGAACCACCTGCTCAACTCGCGTGAACCACCTGACGGACATGCCAAAATCACCTGCCGACTATGCCAGAACCACTTGGCGAACACTCCGGAATCACTTGCCGGGCATGCAGGAACCACCTCTCAGACATGCCAGAACCCCGTGCCAATGACCCCGGAAGCACCAGCCGAGCACGCCGGAACCACCTGCTCGACTCGCCAGAACCACCTGCCGATCACGCAAAAATCACCTGCCGGCTACGCCACAACCAGTTGGTGAACACTTTGGAATCACCTGCCAGGCTTGCTGGAACCACCTGCCGGTCATGCCAAAATCACCTGCCAACTACGCCAGAACCGCTTGGCGGACACTGCGGAAACACCTGTGGGGCCGGCTGGAACCACATCTCAGACGTGCCAGAAACGTGTTCATGAGATGCTGGAACCACACCCCGAACAGACGGATACCACCTGCCAGAACCGCCTGAACCACCTGCTGAGCACGCCGGAACCACCTGCTCGACTCACCGGTACCACCTCCCTGACACGCCAAAATCACCTGCTGGGTATGCCAGAACCACTTGGCGGACACTCCGGAATCATCTGCCGGACATGCCGGAACCAGCTCTCAGACACACCAGAACCACGTGCCGGAGACGCCGGAAGCACCTGCCGAGCATGCCGGAGCCACCTGCTCGACTCGCCAGAAACACCTGCCGGACACGCCAAAATCACCTGCCGGGTATGCCAGAACCACCTGGCGGACACTACGGAATCACCTGCCGCGCATGCCGGAACCACCTCTCAGACATGCCGGAAGCACGTGCCGGACACGCCGGAAACACCTACCGGACAGACCGGAACCACCTGCCAAGAACGCCGGAGCCACCTGTTCGACTCGCTGGAACCACCTGCCGGACAGGCCAATATCAACTGCTGGCTATGCCAGAACCACCTGGGGGACAGTCCGGGATCACCTGCCAGCCATGGCGGAACCACCTCTCAGACGTACCAGGACCACCTGCCGGAGAAGCTGGAAACACGTCCTGGACAGACTGGAACCACGTGACGGCCATGCCTGAACCACCTGCCGAGCACGGCGGAACCACCTGCCGGACACGCCAAAATCACCTGCGGGCTACGCCAGAACCACTTGGACGACTCTCCGAAATGACCTGCCGGGCATGTTGGAACCACCTCTCAGACGTGCCAGAAGCACGTGGCGGACAGTCCGGAATCACCTTTTGGGCATACGCAACCACCTCTGACACGTACCAGAACCACGTGCCGTGCACGCCGGAACCACCTACCGGACAGACCAGAATCAACTTTTGGGCATGCCGGAACCACCAGTCAGATGTGCCAGAAACACGTGCCGGAGACGCCGGAAGCACCTGCCGAGCACGTCGCAACCACCTGCTCAACTCGCCTGAACCACCTGCCGGACACGCCAAAATCACCTGCCCGCTACACCAGCACCACTTCGGGGACAAGCCGGAATCACGTGAGGGGCATGCCGGCACAGCCTCTCAGACTGAACCTCGTGCCGGACACCACAGAACCACCTGCCGGACAGACCGGAACCACCTGCCGGACACGCCGGAACCACCGGCTCGACCCGCCGGAACGACCGCTGGACATGCAAAATCACCTGCCGGCTACGCCGGAAACACTTGGCGAACAATCCGGAATCACCTGCCGGGCATGCCGGAACCACCTCTCAGATATGCCAGAACCACGTGCCAATGACCCCGGAAGCACCTGCCGAGCACGCCGGAACCACCTGCTCGACTGGCCAGAACCACCTGCCGGAAACGCAAAAATCACCTGCCGGCTACGCCACAACCAGTTGGGGAACACTTCGGAATCACCTGCCGGGCTTGCTGGAACCACCTGCCGGTCATGCCAAAATCACCTGCCAACTACGCCAGTACCAATTTGCGGACACTGTGGAAACACCTGTCGGGCCGGCCGGAACCACATCTCAGATGTGCCAGAACCATGTGCATGAGATGCTGGAACCACACCCCGAACAGACGGAAAACACCTGCCAGACCCGTCTGAACAACCTGCCGAGCACGCCGGAGCCACCTGCTCGACTCGCCGGAACCACCTACCTGACATGCCCAAATCACCAGCCGGGTATGCCAGAACCACTTGGCGGACACTCCGGAATCATCTGCCGGACATGCCGGAACCAGCTCTCAGACACACCAGAACCACGTGCCGGAGACGCCGGAAGGACCTGCCGAGCATGCCGGACCCACCTGCTCGACTCGCCAGAAACACCTGCCGGACACGCCAAAATCACCTGCCGGGTACGCCAGAACCACCTGTCGGACACTCCGAAATCACCTGTCGCGCATGCCGGAACCACCTCTCAGACGTGCCGGAAGCACGTGCCGGACACGCCGGAATCACCTACCGGACAGACCGGAACCACCTGCCGAGCACGCCGGAGCCACCTGTTCGACTCGCTGGAACCACCTGCCGGACAGGCCAATATCAACTGCTGGCTATGCCAGAACCACCTGGGGGATGGTCTCGAATCACCTGCCAGCCATGGCGGAACCACCTCTCAGACGTACCAGAACCACCTGCCGGAGAAGCTGGAAACACGTCCTGGACAGTCTGGAACCACCTGCCGGCCAAGCCTGAACCACCTGCCAAGCACAACGGAACAACCTGCCAGACACGCCAAAATCACCTGCGTGATATGCCAGAACCACTTGGAGGACTCTCTGGGATGACCTGGCGGGCATGCCGGAACCACCTCTCAGACGTGCCAGAACCATGTGGCGGACAGTCCGGAATCACCTGTTGGGCATGCGCAACCACCTCTGAGACGTACCAGAACCACATGCCGTGCAGGCTGGAACCACCTACCGGACAGACCGGAATCACCTTTCGGGCATGCCGGAACCACCTGTCAGATGTGCCAGAAACACGTGCCGGAGACGCCGGAAGCACCTGCCAAGCACGTTGGAACCACCTGCTCAACTCGCCTGAACCACCTGCCGGACATGCCAAAATCACCTGCCGACTACGCCAGTACCACTTGGCGGACACTGTGGAAACACCTGTCGGGCCGGCCGGAACCACATCTCAGACGTGCCAGAACCATGTGCATGAGATGCTGGAACCACACCCCGAACAGACGGAAAACACCTGCCAGACCCGTCTGAACAACCTGCCGAGCACGCCGGAGCCACCTGCTCGACTCGCCGGAACCACCTACCTGACATGCCAAAAAAACCAGCCGGGTATGCCAGAACCACTTGGCGGACACTCCGGAATCATCTGCCGGACATGCCGGAACCAGCTCTCAGACACACCAGAACCACGTGCCAGAGACGACGGAAGCACCTGCCGAGCATGCCGGAGCCACCTGCCCGACTCGCCAGAAACACCTGCCGGACACGCCAAAATCACCTGCCGGGTACACCAGAACCACCTGGCGGACACTCCGAAATCACCTGTCGCGCATGCCGGAACCACCTCTCAGACGTGCCGGAAGCACGTGCCGGACACGCCGGAATCACCTACCGGACAGACCGGAACCACCTGCCGAGCACGCCGGAGCCACCTGTTCGACTCGCTGGAACCACCTGCCGGACAGGCCAATATCAACTGCTGGCTATGCCAGAACCACCTGGGGGACGGTCCGGAATCACCTGCCAGCCATGGCGGAACCACCTCTCAGACGTACCAGAACCACCTGCCGGAGAAGCTGGAAACACGTCCTGGACAGTCTGGAACCACCTGCCGGCCAAGCCTGAACCACCTGCCAAGCACAACGGAACAACCTGCCAGACACGCCAAAATCACCTGCGTGATATGCCAGAACCACTTGGAGGACTCTCTGGGATGACCTGGCGGGCATGTCGGAACCACCTCTCAGACGTGCCAGAACCATGTGGCGGACAGTCCGGAATCACCTGTTGGGCATGCGCAACCACCTCTGAGACGTACCAGAACCACATGCCGTGCAGGCTGGAACCACCTACCAGACAGACCGGAATCACCTTTCGGGCATGCCGGAACCACCTGTCAGATGTGCCAGAAACACGTGCCGGAGACGCCGGAAGCACCTGCCAAGCACGTTGGAACCACCTGCTCAACTCGCCTGAACCACCTGCCGGACATGCCAAAATCACCTGCCGACTACGCCAGTACCACTTGGCGGACACTGCGGAAACACCTGTCGGGCCGGCCGGAACCACATCTCAGACGTGCCAGAACCATGTGCATGAGATGCTGGAACCACACCCCGAACAGACGGAAAACACCTGCCAGACCCGTCTGAACAACCTGCCGAGCACGCCGGAGCCACCTGCTCGACTCGCCGGAACCACCTACCTGACATGCCAAAAAAACCAGCCGGGTATGCCAGAACCACTTGGCGGACACTCCGGAATCATCTGCCGGACATGCCGGAACCAGCTCTCAGACACACCAGAACCACCTGCCGGAGACGACGGAAGCACCTGCCGAGCATGCCGGAGCCACCTGCTCGACTCGCCAGAAACACCTGCCGGACACGCCAAAATCACCTGCCGGGTACGCCAGAACCACCTGGCGGACACTCCGAAATCACCTGTCGCGCATGCCGGAACCACCTCTCAGACGTGCCGGAAGCACGTGCCGGACACGCCGGAATCACCTACCGGACAGACCGGAACCACCTGCCGAGCACGCCGGAGCCACCTGTTCGACTCGCTGGAACCACCTGCCGGACAGGCCAATATCAACTGCTGGCTATGCCAGAACCACCTGGGGGACGGTCCGGAATCACCTGCCAGCCATGGCGGAACCACCTCTCAGACGTACCAGAACCACCTGCCGGAGAAGCTGGAAACACGTCCTGGAGAGTCTGGAACCACCTGCCGGCCAAGCCTGAACAACCTGCCAAGCACATCGGAACAACCTGCCAGACACGCCAAAATCACCTGCGTGATATGCCAGAACCACTTGGAGGACTCTCTGGGATGACCTGGCGGGCATGCCGGAACCACCTCTCAGACGTGCCAGAACCATGTGGCGGACAGTCCGGAATCACCTGTTGGGCATGCGCAACCACCTCTGAGATGTACCAGAACCACATGCCGTGCAGGCTGGAACCACCTACCGGACAGACCGGAATCACCTTTCGGGCATGCCGGAACCACCTGTCAGATGTGCCAGAAACACGTGCCGGAGACGCCGGAAGCACCTGCCAAGCACGTTGGAACCACCTGCTCAACTCGCCTGAACCACCTGCCGGACATGCCAAAATCACCTGCCGACTATGCCAGAACCACTTGGCGAACACTCCGGAATCACTTGCCGGGCATGCAGGAACCACCTCTCAGACATGCCAGAACCCCGTGCAAATGACCCCGGAAGCACCAGCCGAGCACGCCGGAACCACCTGCTCGACTCGCCAGAACCACCTGCCGATCACGCAAAAATCACCTGCCGGCTACGCCACAACCAGTTGGTGAACACTTTGGAATCACCAGCCAGGCTTGCTGGAACCACCTGCCGGTCATGCCAAAATCACCTGCCAACTACGCCAGAACCGCTTGGCGGACACTGCGGAAACACCTGTCGGGCCGGCTGGAACCACATCTCAGACGTGCCAGAAACGTGTTCATGAGATGCTGGAACCACACCCCGAACAGACGGATACCACCTGCCAGAACCGCCTGAACCACCTGCTGAGCACGCCGGAACCACCTGCTCGACTCACCGGTACCACCTCCCTGACACGCCAAAATCACCTGCTGGGTATGCCAGAACCACTTGGCGGACACTCCGGAATCATCTGCCGGACATGCCGGAACCAGCTCTCAGACACACCAGAACCACGTGCCGGAGACGCCGGAAGCACCTGCCGAGCATGCCGGAGCCACCTGCTCGACTCGCCAGAAACACCTGCCGGACACGCTAAAATCACCTGCCGGGTATGCCAGAACCACCTGGCGGACACTACGGAATCACCTGCCGCAAATGCCGGAACCACCTCTCAGACGTGCCGGAAGCACGTGCCAGACACGCCAGAAACACCTACCGGACAGACCGGAACCACCTGCCAAGAACGCCGGAGCCACCTGTTCGACTCGCTGGAACCACCTGCCGGACAGGCCAATATCAACTGCTGGCTATGCCAGAACCACCTGGGGGACAGTCCGGGATCACCTGCCAGCCATGGCGGAACCACCTCTCAGACGTACCAGAAACACCTGCCGGAGAAGCTGGAAACACGTCCTGGACAGACTGGAACCACGTGACGGCCATGCCTGAACCACCTGCCGAGCACGGTGGAACCACCTGCCGGACACGCCAAAATCACCTGCGGGCTACGCCAGAACCACTTGGACGACTCTCCGAAATGACCTGCCGGGCATGTGGGAACCACCTCTCAGACGTGCCAGAAGCACGTGGCGGACAGTCCGGAATCACCTGTTGGGCATACGCAACCACCTCTGAGACGTACCAGAACCACGTGCCGTGCACGCCGGAACCTCCTACCATGCACGCCGGAACCACCTACCAGACAAACCGGAATCAACTTTTGGGCATGCCGGAACCACCAGTCAGATGTGCCAGAAACACGTGCCGGAGACGCCGGAAGCACCTGCCGAGCACGTCGCAACCACCTGCTCAACTCGCCTGGACCACCTGCCGGACACACCAAAATCACCTGCCCGCTACACCAGCAGCACTTCGGGGACAGGCCAGAATCACGTGAGGGGCATGCCAGCACAGCCTCTCAGACTGAAACTCGTGCCGGACACCACAGAACCACCTGCCGGACAGACAGGAACCACCTGCCGGACACGCCGGAAACACCGGCTCGACCCGCCGGAACGACCGCTGGACATGCAAAATCACCTGCCGGCTACGCCGGAAACACTTGGCGAACACTCCGGAATCAGCTGCCGGGCATGCCGGAACCACCTCTCAGATATGCCAGAACCACGTGCCAATGACCCCGGAAGCACATGCCGAGCACGCCGGAACCACCTGCTCGACTCGCCAGAACCACCTGCCGGACACGCCAAAATCACCTGCCGGCTACGCCACAACCAGTTGGGGAACACTTCGGAATCACCTGCCGGGCTTGCTGGAACCACCTGCCGGTCATGCCAAAATCACCTGCCAACTACGCCAGAACCGCTTGGCGGACACTGCGGAAACACCTGTCGGGCCGGCTGGAACCACATCTCAGACGTGCCAGAAACGTGTTCATGAGATGCTGGAACCACACCCCGAACAGACGGATACCACCTGCCAGAACCGTCTGAACACCCTGCCGAGCACTCCGGAGCCACCTGCTCGACTCGCCGGAACCACCTACCTGACATGCCCAAATCACCAGCCGGGTATGCCAGAACCACTTGGCGGACACTCCGGAATCATCTGCCGGACATGCCGGAACCAGCTCTCAGACACACCAGAACCACGTGCCGGAGACGCCGGAAGCACCTGCCGAGCATGCCGGAGCCATCTGCTCGACTCGCCAGAAACACCTGCCGGACACGCCAAAATCACCTGCCGGGTACGCCAGAACCACCTGGCGGACACTCCGAAATCACCTGTCGCGCATGCCGGAACCACCTCTCAGACGTGCCGGAAGCACGTGCCGGACACGCCGGAATCACCTACCGGACAGACCGGAACCACCTGCCGAGCACGCCAGAGCCACCTGTTCGACTCGCTGGAACCACCTGCCGGACAGGCCAATATCAACTGCTGGCTATGCCAGAACCCCCTGGGGGACGGTCCGGAATCACCTGCCAGCCATGGCGGAACCACCTCTCAGACGTACCAGAACCACCTGCCGGAGAAGCTGGAAACACGTCCTGGACAGTCTGGAACCACCTGCCGGCCAAGCCTGAACCACCTGCCAAGCACAACGGAACAGCCTGCCAGACACGCCAAAATCACCTGCGTGTTATGCCAGAACCACTTGGAGGACTCTCTGGGATGACCTGCCGGGCATGCCGGAACCACCTCTCAGACGTGCCAGAACCATGTGGCGGACAGTCCGGAATCACCTGTTGGGCATGCGCAACCACCTCTGAGACGTACCAGAACCACATGCCGTGCAGGCTGGAACCACCTACCGGACAGACCGGAATCACCTTTCGGGCATGCCGGAACCACCTGTCAGATGTGCCAGAAACACGTGCCGGAGACGCCGGAAGCACCTGCCAAGCACGTTGGAACCACCTGCTCAACTCGCATGAACCACCTGCCGGACATGCCAAAATCACCTGCCGACTACGCCAGTACCACTTGGCGGACACTGTGGAAACACCTGTCGGGCCGGCCGGAACCACATCTCAGACGTGCCAGAACCATGTGCATGAGATGCTGGAACCACACCCCGAACAGACGGAAAACACCTGCCAGACCCGTCTGAACAACCTGCCGAGCACGCCGGAGCCACCTGCTCGACTCGCCGGAACCACCTACCTGACATGCCAAAAAAAGCAGCCGGGTATGCCAGAACCACATGGCGGACACTCCGGAATCATCTGCCGGACATGCCGGAACCAGCTCTCAGACACACCAGAACCACGTGCCAGAGACGACGGAAGCATCTGCCGAGCATGCCGGAGCCACCTGCCCGACTCGCCAGAAACACCTGCCGGACACGCCAAAATCACCTGCCGGGTACACCAGAACCACCTGGCGGGCACTCCGAAATCACCTGTCGCGCATGCCGGAACCACCTCTCAGACGTGCCGGAAGCACGTGCCGGACACGCCGGAATCACCTACCGGACAGACCGGAACCACCTGCCGAGCACGCCGGAGCCACCTGTTCGACTCGCTGGAACCACCTGCCGGACAGGCCAATATCAACTGCTGGCTATGCCAGAACCCCCTGGGGGACGGTCCGGAATCACCTGCCAGCCATGGCGGAACCACCTCTCAGACGTACCAGAACCACCTGCCGGAGAAGCTGGAAACACGTCCTGGACAGTCTGGAACCACCTGCCGGCCAAGCCTGAACCACCTGCCAAGCACAACGGAACTACCTGCCAGACACGCCAAAATCACCTGCGTGATATGCCAGAACCACTTGGATGACTCTCTGGGATGACCTGCCGGGCATGCCGGAACCACCTCTCAGACGTTCCAGAACCATGTGGCGGACAGTCCGGAATCACCTGTTGGGCATGCGCAACCACCTCTGAGATGTACCAGAACCACATGCCGTGCAGGCTGGAACCACCTACCGGACAGACCGGAATCACCTTTCGGGCATGCCGGAACCACCTGTCAGATGTGCCAGAAACACGTGCCGGAGACGCCGGAAGCACCTGCCAAGCACGTTGGAACCACCTGCTCAACTCGCCTGAACCACCTGCCGGACATGCCAAAATCACCTGCCGACTATGCCAGAACCACTTGGCGAACACTCCGGAATCACTTGCCGGGCATGCAGGAACCACCTCTCAGACATGCCAGAACCCCGTGCCAATGACCCCGGAAGCACCAGCCGAGCACGCCGGAACCACCTGCTCGACTCGCCAGAACCACCTGCCGATCACGCAAAAATCACCTGCCGGCTACGCCACAACCAGTTGGTGAACACTTTGGAATCACCAGCCAGGCTTGCTGGAACCACCTGCCGGTCATGCCAAAATCACCTGCCAACTACGCCAGAACCGCTTGGCGGACACTGCGGAAACACCTGTCGGGCCGGCTGGAACCACATCTCAGACGTGCCAGAAACGTGTTCATGAGATGCTGGAACCACACCCCGAACAGACGGATAGCACCTGCCAGAACCGCCTGAACCACCTGCTGAGCACGCCGGAACCACCTGCTCGACTCACCGGTACCACCTCCCTGACACGCCAAAATCACCTGCTGGGTATGCCAGAACCACTTGGCGGACACTCCGGAATCATCTGCCGGACATGCCGGAACCAGCTCTCAGACACACCAGAACCACGTGCCGGAGACGCCGGAAGCACCTGCCGAGCATGCCGGAGCCACCTGCTCGACTCGCCAGAAACACCTGCCGGACACGCCAAAATCACCTTACGGGTATGCCAGAACCACCTGGCGGACACTACGGAATCACCTGCCGCGCATGCCGGAACCACCTCTCAGACGTGCCGGAAGCACGTGCCAGACACGCCGGAAACACCTACCGGACAGACCGGAACCACCTGCCAAGAACGCCGGAGCCACCTGTTCGACTCGCTGTAACCACCTGCCGGACAGGCCAATATCAACTGCTGGCTATGCCAGAACCACCTCTGGGACAGTCCGGGATCACCTGCCAGCCATGGCGGAACCACCTCTCAGACGTACCAGAAACACCTGCCGGAGAAGCTGGAAACACGTCCTGGACAGACTGGAACCACGTGACGGCCATGACTGAACCACCTGCCAAGCACGGCGGAACCACCTGCCGGACACGCCAAAATCACCTGCGGGCTACGCCAGAACCACTTGGACGACTCTCCGAAATGACCTGCCGGGCATGTTGGAACCACCTCTCAGGCGTGCCAGAAGCACGTGGCGGAAAGTCCGGAATCACCTGTTGGGCATACGCAACCACCTCTGAGACGTACCAGAACCACGTGCCGTGCACGCCGGAACCACCTACCGGACAGACCGGAATCAACTTTTGGGCATGCCGGAACCACCAGTCAGATGTGCCAGAAACACGTGCCGGAGACGCCGGAAGCACCTGCCGAGCACGTCGCAACCACCTGCTCAACTCGCCTGAACCACCTGCCGGACACGCCAAAATCACCTGCCCGCTACACCAGCACCACTTCGGGGACAAGCCGGAATCACGTGAGGGGCATGCCGGCACAGCCTCTCAGACTGAACCTCGTGCCGGACACCACAGAACCACCTGCCGGACAGACCGGAACCACCTGCCGGACACGCCGGAACCACCGGCTCGACCCGCCGGAACGACCGCTGGACATGCAAAATCACCTGCCAGCTACGCCGGAAACACTTGGCGAGCACTCCGGAATCACCTGCCGGGCATGCCGGAACCACCTCTCAGATATGCCAGAACCACGTGCCAATGACCCCGGAAGCACCTGCCGAGCACGCCGGAACCACCTGCTCGACTCGCCAGAACCACCTGCCGGACACGCAAAAATCACCTGCCGGCTACGCCACAACCAGTTGGGGAACACTTCGGAATCACCTGCCGGGCTTGCTGGAACCACCTGCCGGTCATGCCAAAATCACCTGCCAACTACGCCAGTACCACTTGGCGGACACTGTGGAAACACCTGTCGGGCCGGCCGGAACCACATCTCAGACGTGCCAGAACCATGTGCATGAGATGCTGGAACCACACCCCGAACAGACGGAAAACACCTGCCAGACCCGTCTGAACAACCTGCCGAGCACGCCGGAGCCACCTGCTCCACTCGCCGGAACCACCTACCTGACAGGCCCAAATCACCAGCCGGGTATGCCAGAACCACTTGGCGGACACTCCGGAATCATATGCCGGACATGCCGGAACCAGCTCTCAGACACACCAGAACCACGTGCCGGAGACGCCGGAAGCACCTGCCGAGCATGCCGGAGCCACCTGCTCGACTCGCCAGAAACACCTGCCGGACACGCCAAAATCACCTGCCGGGTACGCCAGACCACCTGGCGGACACTCCGAAATCACCTGTCGCGCATGCCGGAACCACCTCTCAGACGTGCCGGAAGCACGTGCCGGACACGCCGGAATCACCTACCGGACAGACCGGAACCACCTGCTAAGAACGCCGGAGCCACCTGTTCGACTCGCTGGAACCACCTGCCGGACAGGCCAATATCAACTGCTGGCTATGCCAGAACCACCTGGGGGACGGTCTCGAATCACCTGCCAGCCATGGCGGAACCACCTCTCAGACGTACCAGAACCACCTGCTGGAGAAGCTGGAAACACGTCCTGGACAGTCTGGAACCACCTGCCGGCGAAGCCTGAACCACCTGCCAAGCACAACGGAACAACCTGCCAGACACGCCAAAATCACCTGCGTGTTATGCCAGAACCACTTGGAGGACTCTCTGGGATGACCTGCCGGGCATGCCGGAACCACCTCTCAGACGTGCCAGAACCATGTGGCGGACAGTCCGGAATCACCTGTTGGGCATGCGCAACCACCTCTGAGACGTACCAGAACCACATGCCGTGCAGGCTGGAACCACCTACCGGACAGACCGGAATCACCTTTCGGGCATGCCGGAACCACCCGTCAGATGTGCCAGAAACACGTTCCGGAGATGCCGGAAGCACCTGCCAAGCACGTTGGAACCACCTGCTCAACTCGCCTGAACCACCTGCCGGACATGCCAAAATCACCTGCCGACTATGCCAGAACCACTTGGCGAACACTCCGGAATCACTTGCCGGGCATGCAGGAACCACCTCTCAGACATGCCAGAACCCCGTGCCAATGACCCCGGAAGCACCAGCCGAGCACGCCGGAACCACCTGCTCGACTCGCCAGAACCACCTGCCGATCACGCAAAAATCACCTGCCGGCTACGCCACAACCAGTTGGTGAACACTTTGGAATCACCAGCCAGGCTTGCTGGAACCACCTGCCGGTCATGCCAAAATCACCTGCCAACTACGCCAGAACCGCTTGGCGGACACTGCGGAAACACCTGTCGGGCCGGCTGGAACCACATCTCAGACGTGCCAGAAACGTGTTCATGAGATGCTGGAACCACACCCCGAACAGACGGATACCACCTGCCAGAACCGCCTGAACCACCTGCTAAGCACGCCGGAACCACCTGCTCGACTCACCGGTACCACCTCCCTGACACGCCAAAATCACCTGCTGGGTATGCCAGAACCACTTGGCGGACACTCCGGAATCATCTGCCGGACATGCCGGAACCAGCTCTCAGACACACCAGAACCACGTGCCGGAGACGCCGGAAGCACCTGCCGAGCATGCCGGAGCCACCTGCTCGACTCGCCAGAAACACCTGCCGGACACGCTAAAATCACCTGCCGGGTATGCCAGAACCACCTGGCGGACACTACGGAATCACCTGCCGCGCATGCCGGAACCACCTCTCAGACGTGCCGGAAGCACGTGCCAGACACGCCGGAAACACCTACCGGACAGACCGGAACCACCTGCCAAGAACGCCGGAGCCACCTGTTCGACTCGCTGTAACCACCTGCCGGACAGGCCAATATCAACTGCTGGCTATGCCAGAACCACCTCTGGGACAGTCCGGGATCACCTGCCAGCCATGGCGGAACCACCTCTCAGACGTACCAGAAACACCTGCCGGAGAAGCTGGAAACACGTCCTGGACAGACTGGAACCACGTGACGGCCATGCCTGAACCACCTGCCGAGCACGGTGGAACCACCTGCCGGACACGCCAAAATCACCTGCGCGCTACGCCAGAACCACTTGGACGACTCTCCGAAATGACCTGCCGGGCATGTGGGAACCACCTCTCAGACGTGCCAGAAGCACGTGGCGGACAGTCCGGAATCACCTGTTGGGCATACGCAACCACCTCTGAGACGTACCAGAACCACGTGCCGTGCACGCCGGAACCTCCTACCATGCACGCCGGAACCACCTACCAGACAGACCGGAATCAACTTTTGGGCATGCCGGAACCACCAGTCAGATGTGCCAGAAACACGTGCCGGAGACGCCGGAAGCACCTGCCGAGCACGTCGCAACCACCTGCTCAACTCGCCTGGACCACCTGCCGGACACGCCAAAATCACCTGCCCGCTACACCAGCAGCACTTCGGGGACAGGCCGGAATCACGTGAGGGGCATGCCGGCACAGCCTCTCAGACTGAAACTCGTGCCGGACACCACAGAACCACCTGCCGGACAGACAGGAACCACCTGCCGGACACGCCGGAAACACCGGCTCGACCCGCCGGAACGACCGCTGGACATGCAAAATCACCTGCCGGCTACGCCGGAAACACTTGGCGAACACTCCGGAATCAGCTGCCGGGCATGCCGGAACCACCTCTCAGATATGCCAGAACCACGTGCCAATGACCCCGGAAGCACATGCCGAGCACGCCGGAACCACCTGCTCGACTCGCCAGAACCACCTGCCGGACACGCCAAAATCACCTGCCGGCTACGCCACAACCAGTTGGGGAACACTTCGGAATCACCTGCCGGGCTTGCTGGAACCACCTGCCGGTCATGCCAAAATCACCTGCCAACTACGCCAGAACCGCTTGGCGGACACTGCGGAAACACCTGTCGGGCCGGCTGGAACCACATCTCAGACGTGCCAGAAACGTGTTCATGAGATGCTGGAACCACACCCCGAACAGACGGATACCACCTGCCAGAACCGTCTGAACACCCTGCCGAGCACTCCGGAGCCACCTGCTCGACTCGCCGGAACCACCTACCTGACATGCCCAAATCACCAGCCGGGTATGCCAGAACCACTTGGCGGACACTCCGGAATCATCTGCCGGACATGCCGGAACCAGCTCTCAGACACACCAGAACCACGTGCCGGAGACGCCGGAAGCACCTGCCGAGCATGCCGGAGCCATCTGCTCGACTCGCCAGAAACACCTGCCGGACACGCCAAAATCACCTGCCGGGTACGCCAGAACCACCTGGCGGACACTCCGAAATCACCTGTCGCGCATGCCGGAACCACCTCTCAGACGTGCCGGAAGCACGTGCCGGACACGCCGGAATCACCTACCGGACAGACCGGAACCACCTGCCGAGCACGCCGGAGCCACCTGTTCGACTCGCTGGAACCACCTGCCGGACAGGCCAATATCAACTGCTGGCTATGCCAGAACCCCCTGGGGGACGGTCCGGAATCACCTGCCAGCCATGGCGGAACCACCTCTCAGACGTACCAGAACCACCTGCCGGAGAAGCTGGAAACACGTCCTGGACAGTCTGGAACCACCTGCCGGCGAAGCCTGAACCACCTGCCAAGCACAACGGAACAGCCTGCCAGACACGCCAAAATCACCTGCGTGTTATGCCAGAACCACTTGGAGGACTCTCTGGGATGACCTGCCGGGCATGCCGGAACCACCTCTCAGACGTGCCAGAACCATGTGGCGGACAGTCCGGAATCACCTGTTGGGCATGCGCAACCACCTCTGAGACGTACCAGAACCACATGCCGTGCAGGCTGGAACCACCTACCGGACAGACCGGAATCACCTTTCGGGCATGCCGGAACCACCTGTCAGATGTGCCAGAAACACGTGCCGGAGACGCCGGAAGCACCTGCCAAGCACGTTGGAACCACCTGCTCAACTCGCATGAACCACCTGCCGGACATGCCAAAATCACCTGCCGACTACGCCAGTACCACTTGGCGGACACTGTGGAAACACCTGTCGGGCCGGCCGGAACCACATCTCAGACGTGCCAGAACCATGTGCATGAGATGCTGGAACCACACCCCGAACAGACGGAAAACACCTGCCAGACCCGTCTGAACAACCTGCCGAGCACGCCGGAGCCACCTGCTCGACTCGCCGGAACCACCTACCTGACATGCCAAAAAAACCAGCCGGGTATGCCAGAACCACATGGCGGACACTCCGGAATCATCTGCCGGACATGCCGGAACCAGCTCTCAGACACACCAGAACCACGTGCCAGAGACGACGGAAGCATCTGCCGAGCATGCCGGAGCCACCTGCCCGACTCGCCAGAAACACCTGCCGGACACGCCAAAATCACCTGCCGGGTACACCAGAACCACCTGGCGGGCACTCCGAAATCACCTGTCGCGCATGCCGGAACCACCTCTCAGACGTGCCGGAAGCACGTGCCGGACACGCCGGAATCACCTACCGGACAGACCGGAACCACCTGCCGAGCACGCCGGAGCCACCTGTTCGACTCGCTGGAACCACCTGCCGGACAGGCCAATATCAACTGCTGGCTATGCCAGAACCCCCTGGGGGACGGTCCGGAATCACCTGCCAGCCATGGCGGAACCACCTCTCAGACGTACCAGAACCACCTGCCGGAGAAGCTGGAAACACGTCCTGGACAGTCTGGAACCACCTGCCGGCCAAGCCTGAACCACCTGCCAAGCACAACGGAACTACCTGCCAGACACGCCAAAATCACCTGCGTGATATGCCAGAACCACTTGGATGACTCTCTGGGATGACCTGCCGGGCATGCCGGAACCACCTCTCAGACGTTCCAGAACCATGTGGCGGACAGTCCGGAATCACCTGTTGGGCATGCGCAACCACCTCTGAGATGTACCAGAACCACATGCCGTGCAGGCTGGAACCACCTACCGGACAGACCGGAATCACCTTTCGGGCATGCCGGAACCACCTGTCAGATGTGCCAGAAACACGTGCCGGAGACGCCGGAAGCACCTGCCAAGCACGTTGGAACCACCTGCTCAACTCGCCTGAACCACCTGCCGGACATGCCAAAATCACCTGCCGACTATGCCAGAACCACTTGGCGAACACTCCGGAATCACTTGCCGGGCATGCAGGAACCACCTCTCAGACATGCCAGAACCCCGTGCCAATGACCCCGGAAGCACCAGCCGAGCACGCCGGAACCACCTGCTCGACTCGCCAGAACCACCTGCCGATCACGCAAAAATCACCTGCCGGCTACGCCACAACCAGTTGGTGAACACTTTGGAATCACCTGCCAAGCTTGCTGGAACCACCTGCCGGTCATTCCAAAATCACCTGCCAACTACGCCAGAACCGCTTGGCGTACACTGCAGAAACACCTGTCGGGCCGGCCGGAACCACATCTCAGACGTGCCAGAAACGTGTTCATGAGATGCTGGAACCACACCCCGAACAGACGGATACCACCTGCCAGAACCGCCTGAACCACCTGCTGAGCACGCCGGAACCACCTGCTCGACTCACCGGTACCACCTCCCTGACACGCCAAAATCACCTGCTGGGTATGCCAGAACCACTTGGCGGACACTCCGGAATCATCTGCCGGACATGCCGGAACCAGCTCTCAGACACACCAGAACCAAGTGCCGGAGACGCCGGAAGCACCTGCCGAGCATGCCGGAGCCACCTGCTCGACTCGCCAGAAACACCTGCCGGACACGCCAAAATCACCTGCCGGGTATGCCAGAACCACCTGGCGGACACTACGGAATCACCTGCCGCGCATGCCGGAACCACCTCTCAGACGTGCCGGAAGCACGTGCCGGACACGCCGGAAACACCTACCGGACAGACCGGAACCACCTGCCAAGAACACCGGAGCCACCTGTTCGACTCACTGGAACCACCTGCCGGACAGGCCAATATCAACTGCTGGCTATGCCAGAACCACCTGGGGGACAGTCCGGGATCACCTGCCAGCCATGGCGAAACCACCTCTCAGACGTACCAGAACCACCTGCCGGAGAAGCTGGAAACACGTCCTGGACAGACTGGAACCACGTGACGGCCATGCCTGAACCACCTGCCGATCACGGCGGAACCACCTGCCGGACACGCCACAATCACCTGCGGGCTACGCCAGAACCACTTGGACGACTCTCCGAAATGACCTGCCGGGCATGTTGGAACCACCTCTCAGACGTGCCAGAAGCACGTGGCGGACAGTCCGGAATCACCTGTTGGGCATACGCAACCACCTCTGACACGTACCAGAACCACGTGCCGTGCACGCTGGAACCACCTACCGGACAGACCGGAATCAACTTTTGGGCATGCCGGAACCACCAGTCAGATGTGCCAGAAACACGTGCCGGAGACGCCGGAAGCACCTGCCGAGCACGTCGCAACCACCTGCTCAACTCGCCTGAACCACCTGCCGGACAAGCCAAAATCACCTGCCTGCTACACCAGCACCACTTCGGGGACAAGCCGGAATCACGTGAGGGGCATGCCGGCACAGCATCTCAGACTGAACCTCGTGCCGGACACCACAGAACCACCTGCCGGACAGACCGGAACCACCTGCCGGACACGCCGGAACCACCGGCTCGACTCGCCAGAACCACCTGCCGGACACGCCAAAATCACCTGCCGGGTATGCCAGAACCACCTGGCGGACACTACGGAATCACCTGCCGCGCATGCCGGAACCACCTCTAAGACGTGCCGGAAGCACGTGCCAGACACGCCGGAAACACCTACCGGACAGACCGGAATCAACTTTTGGGCATGCCGGAACCACCAGTCAGATGTGCCAGAAACACGTGCCAGAGACGCCGGAAGCACCTGCCGAGCACGTCGCAACCACCTGCTCAACTCGCCTGAACCACATGCCGGACACGCCAAAATCACCTGCCCGCTACACCAGCACCACTTCGGGGACAAGCCGGAATCACGTGAGGGGCATGCCGGCACAGCCTCTCAGACTGAACCTCGTGCCGGACACCACAGAACCACCTGCCGGACAGACCGGAACCACCTGCCGGACACGCCGGAACCACCGGCTCGACCCGCCGGAACGACCGCTGGACATGCAAAATCACCTGCCGGCTACGCCGGAAACACTTGGCGAACACTCCGGAATCACCTGCCGGGCATGCCGGAACCACCTCTCAGATATGCCAGAACCACGTGCCAATGACCCCGGAAGCACCTGCCGAGCACGCCGGAACCACCTGCTCGACTCGCCAGAACCACCTGCCGGACACGCAAAAATCACCTGCCGGCTACGCCACAACCAGTTGGGGAACACTTCGGAATCACCTGCCGGGCTTGCTGGAACCACCTGCCGGTCATGCCAAAATCACCTGCCAACTACGCCAGTACCACTTGGCGGACACTGTGAAAACACCTGTCGGGCCGGCCGGAACCACATCTCAGACGTGCCAGAACCATGTGCATGAGATGCTGGAAACACACCCCGAACAGACGGAAAACACCTGCCAGACCCGTCTGAACAACCTGCCGAGCATGCCGGAGCCACCTGCTCGACTCGCCGGAACCACCAACCTGACATGCCCAAATCACCAGCCGGGTATGCCAGAACCACTTGGCGGACACTCCGGAATCATCTGCCGGACATGCCGGAACCAGCTCTCAGACACACCAGAACCACGTGCCGGAGACGCCGGAAGCACCTGCCGAGAATGCCGGAGCCACCTGCTCGACTCGCCAGAAACACCTGCCGGACACGCCAAAATCACCTGCCGGGTACGCCAGAACCACCTGGCGGACACTCCGAAACCACCTGTCGCGCATGCCGGAACCACCTGTCAGATGTGCCAGAAACACGTGCCGGAGACGCCGGAAGCACCTGCCAAGCACGTTGGAACCACCTGCTCAACTCGCCTGAACCACCTGCCGGACATGCCAAAATCACCTGCCGACTATGCCAGAACCACTTGGCGAACACTCCGGAATCACTTGCCGGGCATGCAGGAACCACCTCTCAGACATGCCAGAACCCCGTGCCAATGACCCCGGAAGCACCAGCCGAGCACGCCGGAACCACCTGCTCGACTCGCCAGAACCACCTGCCGATCACGCAAAAATCACCTGCCGGCTACGCCACAACCAGTTGGTGAACACTTTGGAATCACCTGCCAGGCTTGCTGGAACCACCTGCCGGTCATGCCAAAATCACCTGCCAACTACGCCAGAACCGCTTGGCGTACACTGCAGAAACACCTGTCGGGCCGGCCGGAACCACATCTCAGACATGCCAGAAACGTGTTCATGAGATGCTGGAACCACACCCCGAACAGACGGATACCACCTGCCAGAACCGCCTGAACCACCTGCTGAGCACGCCGGAACCACCTGCTCGACTCACCGGTACCACCTCCCTGACACGCCAAAATCACCTGCTGGGTATGCCAGAACCACTTGGCGGACACTCCGGAATCATCTGCCGGACATGCCGGAACCAGCTCTCAGACACACCAGAACCAAGTGCCGGAGATGCCGGAAGCACCTGCCGAGCATGCCGGAGCCACCTGCTCGACTCGCCAGAAACACCTGCCGGACACGCCAAAATCACCTGCCGGGTATGCCAGAACCACCTGGCGGACACTACGGAATCACCTGCCGCGCATGCCGGAACCACCTCTCAGACGTGCCGGAAGCACGTGCCGGACACGCCGGAAACACCTACCGGACAGACCGGAACAACCTGCCAAGAACACCGGAGCCACCTGTTCGACTCACTGGAACCACCTGCCGGACAGGCCAATATCAACTGCTGGCTATGCCAGAACCACCTGGGGGACAGTCCGGGATCACCTGCCAGCCATGGCGGAACCACCTCTCAGACGTACCAGAACCACCTGCCGGAGAAGCTGGAAACACGTCCTGGACAGACTGGAACCACGTGACGGCCATGCCTGAACCACCTGCCGAGCACGGCGGAACCACCTGCCGGACACGCCTCAATCACCTGCGGGCTACGCCAGAACCACTTGGACGACTCTCCGAAATGACCTGCCGGGCATGTTGGAACCACCTCTCAGACGTGCCAGAAGCACGTGGCGGACAGTCCGGAATCACCTGTTGGGCATACGCAACCACCTCTGACACGTACCAGAACCACGTGCCGTGCACGCCGGAACCACCTACCGGACAGACCGGAATCAACTTTTGGGCATGCCGGAACCACCAGTCAGATGTGCCAGAAACACGTGCCGGAGTCGCCGGAAGCACCTGCCGAGCACGTCGCAACCACCTGCTCAACTCGCCTGAACCACCTGCCGGACACGCCAAAATCACCTGCCCGCTACACCAGCACCACTTCGGGGACAAGCCGGAATCACGTGAGGGGCATGCCGGCACAGCATCTCAGACTGAACCTCGTGCCGGACACGACGGAACCACCTGCCGGACAGACCGGAACCACCTGCCGGACACGCCGGAACCACCGGCTCGACCCGCCGGAACGACCGCTGGACATGCAAAATCACCTGCCGGCTACGCCGGAAACACTTGGCGAACACTCCGGAATCACCTGCCGGGCATGCCGGAACCACCTCTCAGATATGCCAGAACCACGTGCCAATGACCCCGGAAGCACCTGCCGAGCACGCCGGAACCACCTGCTCGACTCGCCAGAACCACCTGCCGGACACGCAAAAATCACCTGCCGGCTACGCCACAACCAGTTGGGGAACACTTCGGAATCACCTGCCGGGCTTGCTGGAACCACCTGCCGGTCATGCCAAAATCACCTGCCAACTACGCCAGTACCACTTGGCGGACACTGTGGAAACACCTGTCGGGCCGGCAGGAACCACATCTCAGACGTGCCAGAACCATGTGCATGAGATGCTGGAACCACACCCCGAACAGACGGAAAAGACCTGCCAGACCCGTCTGAACAACCTGCCGAGCATGCCGGAGCCACCTGCTCGACTCGCCGGAACCACCTAACTGACATGCCAAAAAAACCAGCCGGGTATGCCAGAACCACTTGGCGGACACTCCGGAATCATCTGCTGGACATGCCGGAACCAGCTCTCAGACACACCAGAACCACGTGCCGGAGACGCCGGAAGCACCTGCCGAGCATGCCGGAGCCACCTGCTCGACTCGCCAGAAACACCTGCCGGACACGCCAAAATCACCTGCCGGGTACGCCAGAACCACCTGGCGGACACTACGGAATCACCTGCCGCGCATGCCGGAACCACCTCTCAGACGTGCCGGAAGCACGTGCCAGACACGCCGGAAACACCTACCGGACAGACCGGAATCAACTTTTGGGCATGCCGGAACCACCAGTCAGATGTGCCAGAAACAGGTGCCAGAGACGCCGGAAGCACCTGCGTGTTATGCCAGAACCACTTGGAGGACTCTCTGGGATGACCTGCCGGGCATGCCGGAACCACCTCTCAGACGTGCCAGAACCATGTGGTGGACAGTCCGGAATCACCTGTTGGGCATGCGCAACCACCTCTGAGACGTACCAGAACCACATGCCGTGCAGGCTGGAACCACCTACCGGACAGACCGGAATCACCTTTCGGGCATGCCGGAACCACCTGTCAGATGTGCCAGAAACACGTGCCGGAGACGCCGGAAGCACCTGCCAAGCACGTTGGAACCACCTGCTCAACTCGCCTGAACCACCTGCCGGACATGCCAAAATCACCTGCCGACTATGCCAGAACCACTTGGCGAACACTCCGGAATCACTTGCCGGGCATGCAGGAACCACCTCTCAGACATGCCAGAACCCCGTGCCAATGACCCCGGAAGCACCAGCCGAGCACGCCGGAACCACCTGCTCGACTCGCCAGAACCACCTGCCGATTACGCAAAAATCACCTGCCGGCTACGACACAACAAGTTGGTGAACACTTTGGAATCACCTGCCAGGCTTGCTGGAACCACCTGCCAGTCATGCCAAAATCACCTGCCAACTACGCCAGAACCGCTTGGCGGACACTGCGGAAACACCTGTCGGGCCGGCCGGAACCACATCTCAGACGTGCCAGAAACGTGTTCATGAGATGCTGGAACCACACCCCGAACAGACGGATACCACCTGCCAGAACCGCCTGAACCACCTGCTGAGCACGCCGGAACCACCTGCTCGACTCACCGGTACCACCTCCCTGACACGCCAAAATCACCTGCTGGGTATGCCAGAACCACTTGGCGGACACTCCGGAATCATCTGCCGGACATGCCGGAACCAGCTCTCAGACACACCAGAACCACGTGCCGGAGACGCCGGAAGCACCTGCCGAGCATGCCGGAGCCACCTGCTCGACTCGCCAGAAACACCTGCCGGACATGCCAAAATCACCTGCCGGGTATGCCAGAACCACCTGGCGGACAGTCCGGGATCACCTGCCAGCCATGGCGGAACCACCTCTCAGACGTACCAGAACCACCTGCCGGAGAAGCTGGAAACACGTCCTGGACAGACTGGAACCACGTGACGGCCATGCCTGAACCACCTGCCGAGCACGGCGGAACCACCTGCCGGACACGCCACAATCACCTGCGGGCTACGCCAGAACCACTTGGACGACTCTCCGAAATGACCTGCCGGGCATGTTGGAACCACCTCTCAGACGTGCCAGAAGCACGTGGCGGACAGTCCGGAATCACCTGTTGGGCATACGCAACCACCTCTGAGACGTACCAGAACCACGTGCCGTGCACGCCGGAACCACCTACCGGACAGACCGGAATCAACTTTTGGGCATGCCGGAACCACCAGTCAGATGTGCCAGAAACACGTGCCGGAGACGCCGGAAGCACCTGTCGAGCACGTCGCAACCACCTGCTCAACTCGCCTGAACCACCTGCCGGACACGCCAAAATCACCTGCCCGCTACACCAGCATCACTTCGGGGACAAGCCGGAATCACGTGAGGGGCATGCCGGCACAGCCTCTCAGACTGAACCTCGTGCCGGACACGACGGAACCACCTGCCGGACAGACCGGAACCACCTGCCGGACACGCCGGAACCACTGGCTCGACCCGCCGGAACGACCGCTGGACATGCAAAATCACCTGCCGGCTACGCCGGAAACACTTGGCGAACACTCCGGAATCACCTGCCGGGCATGCCGGAACCACCTCTCAGATATGCCAGAACCACGTGCCAATGACCCCGGAAGCACCTGCCGAGCACGCCGGAACCACCTGCTCGACTCGCCAGAACCACCTGCCGGACACGCAAAAATCACTTGCCGGCTACGCCACAACCAGTTGGGGAACACTTCGGAATCACCTGCCGGGCTTGCTGGAACCACCTGCCGGTCATGCCAAAATCACCTGCCAACTACGCCAGTACCACTTGGCGGACACTGCGGAAAGACCTGTCGGGCCGGCCGGAACCACATCTCAGACGTGCCAGAACAATGTGCATGACATGCTGGAACCACACCCCGAACAGACGGAAAACACCTGCCAGACCCGTCTGAACAACCTGCCGAGCACGCCGGAGCCACCTGCTCGACTCGCCGGAACCACCTACCTGACATGCCCAAATCACCAGCCGGGTATGCCAGAACCACTTGGCGGACACTCCGGAATCATCTGCCGGACATGCCGGAACCAGCTCTCAGACACACCAGAACCACGTGCAGGAGACGCCGGAAGCACCTGCCGAGCATGCCGGAGCCACCTGCTCGACTCGCCAGAAACACCTGCCGGACATGCCAAAATCACCTGCCGGGTACGCCAGAACCACCTGGCGGCCACTCCGAAATCACCTGTCGCGCATGCCGGAACCACCTCTCAGACGTGCCGGAAGCACGTGCCGGACACGCCGGAATCACCTACCGGACAGACCGGAACCACCTGCCGAGCACGCTGGAGCCACCTGCTCGAATCGCCAGAAACACCTGCCGGACACGCCAAAACCACCTGCCGGGTATGCCAGAACCACCTGGCCGACACTCCGAAATCACCTGTCGCGCATGCCGGAACCACCTCTCAGACGTGCCAGAAGCACGTGGCGGACAGTCCGGAATCACCTGTTGGGCATACGCAACCACCTCTGACACGTACCAGAACCACGTGCCGTGCACGCCGGAACCACCTACCGGACAGACCGGAATCAACTTTTGGGCAGGCCGGAACCACCAGTCAGATGTGCCAGAAACACGTGCCGGAGACGCCGGAAGCACCTGCCGAGCACGTCGCAACCACCTGCTCAACTCGCCTGAACCACCTGCCGGACACGCCAAAACCACCTGCCCGCTACACCAGCACCACTTCAGCGACAAGCCGGAATCACGTGAGGGGCATGCCGGCACAGCCTCTCAGACTGAACCTCGTGCCGGACACCACAGAACCACCTGCCGGACAGACCGGAACCACCGGCTCGACCCGCCGGAACGACCGCTGGACATGCAAAATCACCTGCCGGCTACGCCGGAAACACTTGGCGAACACTCCGGAATCACCTGCGGGGCATGCCGGAACCACCTCTCAGATATGCCAGAACCACGTGCCAATGACCCCGGAAGCACCTGCCGAGCACTCCGGAAACACCTGCTCGACTCGCCAGAACGACCTGCCGGACACGCAGAAATCACCTGCCGGCTACGCCACAACCAGTTGGGGAACACTTCGGAATCACCTGCCGGGCTTGCTGGAACCACCTGCCGGTCATGCCAAAGTCACCTGCCAACTACGCCAGTACCACTTGGCGGACACTGTGAAAACACCTGTCGGGCCGGCCGGAACCACATCTCAGACGTGCCAGAACCATGTGCATGAGATGCTGGAACCACACCCCGAACAGACGGAAAACACCTGCCAGACCCGTCTGAACAACCTGACGAGCATGCCGGAGCCACCTGCCCGACTCGCCGGAACCACCTACCTGACATGCCAAAATCACCAGCCGGGTATGCCAGAACCACTTGGCGGACACTCCGGAATCATCTGCCGGACATGCCAGAACCAGCTCTCAGACACACCAGAACCACGTGCCGGAGACGCCGGAAGCACGTGCCGAGCATGCCGGAGCCACCTGCTCGACTCGCCAGAAACACCTGCCGGACACGCCAAAATCACCTGCCGGGTATGCCAGAACCACCAGGCGGACACTACGGAATCACCTGCAGCGCATGCCGGAACCACCTGCTCGACTCGCCAGAAACACCTGCCGGACACGCCAAAATCACCTGTGGGTTACGCCAGAACCACTTGGACGACTCTCCGAAATGACCTGCCGGGCATGTTGGAACCACCTCTCAGACGTGCCAGAAGCACGTGGCGGACAGTCCGGAATCACCTGTTGGGCATACGCAACCACCTCTGACACGTACCAGAACCACGTGCCGTGCACGCCGGAACCACCTACCGGACAGACCGGAATCAACTTTTGGGCGTGCCGGAACCACCAGTCAGATGTGCCAGAAACACGTGCCGGAGACGCCGGAAGCACCTGCCGAGCACGTCGCAACCACCTGCTCAACTCGCCTGAACCACCTGCCGGACACGCCAAAATCACCTGCCCGCTACTCCAGCACCACTTCGGGGACAAGCCGGAATCACGTGAGGGCCTTGCCGGCACAGTCTCTCAGACTGAACCTCGTGCCGGACACCACAGAACCACCGGCCGGACACGCCGGAACCACCGGCTCGACCCGCTGGAACGACCGCTGGACATGCAAAATCACCTGCCGGCTAAACCGGAAACACTTGGCGAACACTCCGGAATCACCTGCCGGGCATGCCGGAACCACATCTCAGACGTGCCGGAAGCACGTGCCAGACACGCCGGAAACACCTATCGGACACACCGGAACCACCTGCCAAGAACGCCGGAGCCACCTGTTCGACTCGCTGGAACCACCTGCCGGACAGGCCAATATCAACTGCTGGCTATGCCAGAACCACCTGGGGGACAGTCCGGGATCACCTGCCAGCCATGGCGGAACCACCTCTCAGACGTACCAGAACCACCTGCCGGAGAAGCTGGAAACACGTCCTGGACAGACTGGAACCACGTGACGGCCATGCCTGAACCACCTGCCGAGCACGGCGGAACCACCTGCCGGACACGCCACAATCACCTGCGGGCTACGCCAGAACCACATGGACGACTCTCCGAAATGACCTGCCGGGCATGTTGGAACCACCTCTCAGACGTGCCAGAAGCACGTGGCGGACAGTCCGGAATCACCTGTTGGGCATACGCAACCACCTCTGACACGTACCAGAACCACGTGCCGTGCACGCCGGAACCACCTACCGGACAGACCGGAATCAACTTTTGGGCATGCCGGAACCACCAGTCAGATGTGCCAGAAACACGTGCCGGAGACGCCGGAAGCACCTGCCGAGCACGTCGCAACCACCTGCTCAACTCGCCTGAACCACCTGCCGGACACGCCAAAATCACCTGCCCGCTACACCAGCACCACTTCGGGGACAAGTCGGAATCACGTGAGGGGCATGCCGGCACAGCCTCTCAGACTGAACCTCGTGCCGGACACCACAGAACCACCTGCCGGACAGACCGGAACCACCTGCCGGACACGCCGGAACCACCGGCTCGACCCGCCGGAACGACCGCTGGACATGCAAAATCACCTGCCGGCTACGCCGGAAACACTTGGCGAACACTCCGGAATCACCTGCCGGGCATGCCGGAACCACCTCTCAGACATGCCAGAACCCCGTGCCAATGACCCCGGAAGCACCTGCCGAGCACGCCGGAGCCGCCTTCTCGACTCGCCAGAACCACCTGCCGGACACGCAAAAATCACCTGCCGGCTACGCCACAACCAGTTGGGGAACACTTCGGAATCACCTGCCGGGCTTGCTGGAACCACCTGCCAGTCATGCCAAAATCACCTGCCAACTACGCCAGAACCGCTTGGCGGACACTGCGGAAACACCTGTCGGGCCGGCTGGAACCACATCTCAGACGTGCCAGAAACGTGTTCATGAGATGCTGGAACCACACCCCGAACAGACGGATACCACCTGCCAGAACCGCCTGAACCACCTGCTGAGCACGCAGGAACCACCTGCTCGACTCACCGGTACCACCTCCCTGACACGCCAAAATCACCTGCTGGTTATGCAAGAAGCACTTGGCGGACACTCCGGAATCATCTGCCGGACATGCCGGAACCAGCTCTCAGACACACCAGAACCAAGTGCCGGAGACGCTGGAAGCACCTGCCGAGCATGCCGGAGCCACATGGTCGACTCACCAGAAACACCTGCTGGACACGCCAAAATCACCTGCCGGGTATGCCAGAACCACCAGGCGGACACCACGGAATCACCTGACGCGCAGGCCGGAACCACCTGCTCGACTCGCCAGAAACACCTGCCGGACACGCCAAAATCACCTGCGGGCTACGCCAGAACCACTTGGACGACTCTCCGAAATGACCTGCCGGGCATGTTGGAACCACCTCTCAGACGTGCCAGAAGCACGTGGCGGACAGTCCGGAATCACCTGTTGGGCATACGCAACCACCTCTGACACGTACCAGAACCACGTGCCGTGCACGCCGGAACCACCTACCGGACAGACCGGAATCAACTTTTGGGCATGCCGGAACCACCAGTCAGATGTGCCAGAAACACGTGCCGGAGACGCCGGAAGCACCTGCCGAGCACGTCGCAACCACCTGCTCAACTCGCCTGAACCACCTGCCGGACACGCCAAAATCACCTGCCCTCTACACCAGCACCACTTCGGGGACAAGCCGGAATCACGTGAGGGGCATGCCGGCACAGTCTCTCAGACTGAACCTCGTGCCGGACACCACAGAACCACCTGCCGGACACGCCGGAACCACCGGCTCGACCCGCCAGAACGACCGCTGGACATGCAAAATCACCTGCCGGCTACGCCGGAAACACTTGGCGAACACTCCGGAATCACCTGCCGGGCATGCCGGAACCACCTCTCAGATATGCCAGAACCACGTGCCAATGACCCCGGAAGCACCTGCCGAGCACGCCGGAAACACCTGCTCGACTCGCAAGAACCACCTGCCGGACACGCAGAAATCACCTGCCGGCTACGCCACAACCAGTTGGGGAACACTTCGGAATCACCTGCCGGGCTTGCTGGAACCACCTGCCGGACATGGCAAAATCACCTGCCGACTATGCCAGAACCACTTGGCGAACACTCCGGAATCACTTGCCGGGCATGCAGGAACCATCTCTCAGACATGCCAGAAACCCGTGCCAATGACCCCGGAAGCACCAGCCGAGCACGCCGGAACCACCTGCTCGACTCGCCAGAACCACCTGCCGATCACGCAAAAATCACCTGCCGGCTACGCCACAACCAGTTGGTGAACACTTTGGAATCACCTGCCAGGCTTGCTGGAACCACCTGCCGGTCATGCCAAAATCACCTGCCAACTACGCCAGAACCGCTTGGCGGACACTGCGGAAACACCTGTCTGGCCGGCAGGAACCACATCTCAGACGTGCCAGAAACGTGTTCATGAGATGCTGGAACCACACCCCGAACAGACGGATACCACCTGCCAGAACCGCCTGAACCACCTGCTGAGCACGCCGGAACCACCTGCTCGACTCACCGGTACCACCTCCCTGACACGCCAAAATCACCTGCTGGGTATGCCAGAACCACTTGGCGGACACTCCGGAATCATCTGCCGGACATGCCGGAACCAGCTCTCAGACACACCAGAACCACGTGCCGGAGACGCCGGAAGCACCTGCCGAGCATGCCGGAGCCACCTGCTCGACTCGCCAGAAACACCTGCCGGACACGCCAAAATCACCTGCCGGGTATGCCAGAACCACCTGGCGGACACTACGGAATCACCTGCCGCGCATGCCGGAACCACCTCTCAGACCTGCCGGAAGCACGTGCCGGACACGCCGGAAACACCTACCGGACAGACCGGAACCACCTGCCAAGAACGCCGGAGCCACCTGTTCGACTCGCTGGAACCACCTGCCGGACAGGCCAATATCAACTGCTGGCTATGCCAGAACCACCTGGGGGACAGTCCGGGATCACCTGCCAGCCATGGCGGAACCACCTCTCAGACGTACCAGAACCACCTGCCGGAGAAGCTGGAAACACGTCCTGGACAGACTGGAACCACGTGACGGCCATGCCTGAACCACCTGCCGAGCACGGCGGAACCACCTGCCGGACACGCCAAAATCACCTGCGGGCTACGCCAGAACCACTTGGACCACTCTCCGAAATGACCTGCCGGGCATGTTGGAACCACCTCTCAGACGTGCCAGAAGCACGTGGCGGACAGTCCGGAATCACCTGTTGGGCATACGCAACCACCTCTGAGACGTACCAGAACCACGTGCTGTGCACGCTGGAACCACCTACCGGACAGACCAGAATCAACTTTTGGGCATGCCTGAAACACCAGTCAGATGTGCCAGAAACACGTGCCGGAGACGCCGGAAGCACCTGCCGAGCACGTCGCAACCACCTGCTCAACTCGCCTGAACCACCTGCCGGACACGCCAAAATCACCTGCCCGCTACACCAGCACCACTTCGGGGACAAGCCGGAATCACGTGAGGGGCATGCCGGCACAGCCTCTCAGACTGAACCTCGTGCCGGACACCACAGAACCACCTGCCGGACATACCGGAACCACCTGCCGGACACGCCGGAACCACCGGCTCGACCCGCCGGAACGACCGCTGGACATGCAAAATCACCTGCCGGCTACGCCGGAAACACTTGGCGAACACTCCGGAATCACCTGCCGGGCATGCCGGAACCACATCTCAGATATGCCAGAACCACGTGCCAATGACCCCGGAAGCACCTGCCGAGCACGCCAGAACCACCTGCCGGACACGCAAAAATCACCTGCCGGCTACGCCACAACCAGTTGGGGAACACTTCGGAATCACCTGCCAGGCTTGCTGGAACCACCTGCCGGTCATGCCAAAATCACCTGCCAACTACGCCAGTACCACTTGGCGGACACTGTGGAAACACCTGTCGGGCCGGCCGGAACCACATCTCAGACGTGCCAGAACCATGTGCATGAGATGCTGGAAACACACCCCGAACAGACGGATACCACCTGCCAGAACCGCCTGAACCACCTGCTGAGCACGCCGGAACCACCTGCTCGACTCACCGGTACCACCTCACTGACACGCCAAAATCACCTGCTGGGTATGCCAGAACCACTTGGCGGACACTCCGGAATCATCTGCCGGACATGCCGGAACCAGCTCTCAGACACACCAGAACCACGTGCCGGAGACGCCGGAACCACCTGCCGAGCACGCCGGAGCCACCTGTTCGACTCACTGGAACCACCTGCCGGACAGGCCAATATCAACTGCTGGCTATGCCAGAAGCACCTGGAGGACAGTCCGGGATCACCTGCCAGCCATGGCGGAACCACCTCTCAGACGTACCAGAACCACCTTCCGGAGAAGCTGGAAACACGTCCTGGGCAGACTGGAACCACGTTACGGCCATGCCTGAACCACCTGCCGAGCACGCCGGAACCACCTGCTCGACTCGCCAGAAACACCTGCCGGACACGCCAAAATCACCTGCCGGGTACGCCAGAACCACCTGGCGGACACTGGGAAAACACCTGTCGCGCATGCCGGAACCACCTCTCAGACGTGCCGGAAGCACGTGCCGGACACGCCGGAATCAACTACCGGACAGACCGGAACCACCTGCCGAGCACGCCGGAGCCACCTGTTCGACTCGCTGGAACCACCTGCCGGACAGGCCAATATCAACTGCTGGCTATGCCAGAACCACCTGGGGGACGGTCCGGAATCACCTGCCAGCCATGGCGGAACCACCTCTCAGACGTACCAGAACCACCTGCCGGAGAAGCTGGAAACACGTCCTGGACAGTCTGGAACCACCTGCCGGCCAAGCCTGAACCACCTGCCAAGCACAACGGAACAACCTGCCAGACACGCCAAAATCACCTGCGTGTTATGCCGGAACCACTTGGAGGACTCTCTGGGATGACCTGCCGGGCATGCCGGAACCACCTCTCAGACGTGCCAGAACCATGTGGCGGACAGTCCGGAATCACCTGTTGGGCATGCGCAACCACCTCTGAGACGTACCAGAACCACATGCCGTGCAGGCTGGAACCACCTACCGGACAGACCGGAATCACCTTTCGGGCATGCCGGAACCACCTGTCAGATGTGCCAGAAACACGTGCCGGAGACGCCGGAAGCACCTGCCAAGCACGTTGGAACCACCTGCTCAACTCGCCTGAACCGCCTGCAGGACATGCCAAAATCACCTGCCGACTATGCCAGAACCACTTGGCGAACACTCCGGAATCACTTGCCGGGCATGCAGGAACCACCTCTCAGACATGCCAGAACCCCGTGCCAATGACCCCGGAAGCACCAGCCGAGCACGCCGGAACCACCTGCTCGAATCGCCAGAACCACCTGCCGATCACGCAAAAATCACCTGCCGGCTACGCCACAACCAGTTGGTGAACACTTTGGAATCACCTGCCAGGCTTGCTGGAACCACCTGCCAGTCATGCCAAAATCACCTGCCAACTACGCCAGAACCGCTTGGCGGACACTGCGGAAACACCTGTCGGGCCGGCTGGAACCACATCTCAGACGTGCCAGAAACGTGTTCATGAGATGCTGGAACCACACCCCGAACAGACGGATACCACCTGCCAGAAGCGCCTGAACCACCTGCTGAGCACGCCGGAACCACCTGCTCGACTCACCGGTACCACCTCCCTGACACGCCAAAATCACCTGCTGGGTATGCCAGAACCACTTGGTGGACACTCCGGAATCATCTGCCGGACATGCCGGAACCAGCTCACAGACACACCAGAACCAAGTGCCGGAGACGCCGGAAGCACGTGCCGAGCATGCCGGAGCCACCAGCTCGACTCGCCAGAAACACCTGCCGGACACGCCAAAATCACCTGCCGGGTATGCCAGAACCACCTGGCGGACACTACGAAATCACCTGCCGCGCATGCCAGAACCACCTCTCAGACGTGCCGGAGGCATGTGCCAGACACGCCGGAAACACCTACCGGACAGACCGGAACCACCTGCCAAGAACGCCGGAGCCACCTGTTCGACTCGCTGGAACCACCTGCCGGACAGGCCAATATCAACTGCTGGCTATGCCAGAACCACCTGGGGGACAGTCCGGGATCACCTGCCAGCCATGGCGGAACCACCTCTCAGACGTACCAGAACCACCTGCCGGAGAAGCTGGAAACACGTCCTGGACAGACTGGAACCACGTGACGGCCATGCCTGAACCACCTGCCGAGCACGGCGGAACCACCTGCCGGACACGCCAAAATCACCTGCGGGCTACGCCAGAACCACTTGGACCACTCTCCGAAATGACCTGCCGGGCATGTTGGAACCACCTCTCAGACGTGCCAGAAGCACGTGGCGGACAGTACGGAATCACCTGTTGGGCATACGCAACCACCTCTGAGACGTACCAGAACCACGTGCCGTGCACGCCGGAACCACCTACCGGACAGACCGGAATCAACTTTTGGGCATGCCGGAACCACCAGTCAGATGTGCCAGAAACACGAGCCAGAGACGCCGGAAGCACCTGCCGAGCACGTCGCAACCACCTGCTCAACTCGCCTGAACCACCTGCCGGACACGCCAAAATCACCTGCCCGCTACACCAGCACCACTTCGGGGACAAGCCGGAATCACGTGAGGGGCATGCCGGCACAGCCTCTCAGACTGAACCTCGTGCCGGACACGACGGAACCAACTGCCGGACAGACCGGAACCACCTGCCGGACACGCCGGAACCACCGGCTCGACCCGCCGGAACGACCGCTGGACATGCAAAATCACCTGCCGGCTACGCCGGAAACACTTGGCGAACACTCCGGAATCACCTGCCGGGCATGCCGGAACCACCTCTCAGATATGCCAGAACCACGTGCCAATGACCCCGGAAGCACCTGCCGAGCACGCCGGAACCACCTGCTCGACTCGCCAGAACTACCTGCCGGACACGCAAAAATCACCTGCCGGCTACGCCACAACCAGTTGGGGAACACTTCGGAATCACCTGCCAGGCTTGCTGGAACCACCTGCCGGTCATTCCAAAATCACCTGCCAACTACGCCAGTACCACTTGGCGGACACTGTGGAAACACCTGTCGGGCCGGCCGGAACCACATCTCAAACGTGCCAGAACCATGTGCATGAGATGCTGGAACCACACCCCGAACAGACGGAAATCACCTGCCAGACCCGTCTGAACACCCTGCCGAGCACGCCGGAGCCACCTGCTCGACTCGCCGGAACCACCTACCTGACATGCCCAAATCACCAGCCGGGTATGCCAGAACCACTTGGCGGACACTCCGGAATCATCTGCCGGACATGCCGGAACCAGCTCTCAGACACACCAGAACCACGTGGCAGAGACGCCGGAAGCACCTGCCGAGCATGCCGCAGCCACCTGCTCGACTCGCCAGAAACACCTGCCGGACATGCCAAAATCACCTGCCGACTATGCCAGAACCACTTGGCGAACACTCCGGAATCACTTGCCGGGCATGCAGGAACCACCTCTCAGACATGCCAGAACACCGTGCCAATGATCCCGGAAGCACCAGCCGAGCACGCCGGAACCACCTGCTCGACTCGCCAGAACCACCTGCCGATCACGCAAAAATCACCTGCCGGCTACGCCACAACCAGTTGGTGAACACTTTGGAATCACCTGCCAGGCTTGCTGGAACCACCTGCCAGTCATGCCAAAATCACCTGCCAACTACGCCAGAACCGCTTGGCGGACACTGCGGAAACACCTGTCGGGCCGGCTGGAACCACATCTCAGACGTGCCAGAAACGTGTTCATGAGATGCTGGAACCACACCTCGAACAGACGGATACCACCTGCCAGAACCGCCTGAACCACCTGCTGAGCACGCCGGAACCACCTGCTCGACTCACCGGTACCACCTCCCTGACACGCCGAAATCACCTGCTGGGTATGCCAAACACTTGGCGGAAACTCCGGAATCATCAGCCGGACATGCCGGAACCAGCTCTCAGACACACCAGAACCCCGTGCCGGAGACGCCGGAAGCACCTGCCGAGCATGCCGGAGCCACCTGCTCGACTCGCCAGAAACACCTGCCGGACACGCCAAAATCAGCTGCCGGGTATGCCAGAACCACCTGGCGGACACTACGGAATCACCTGCCGCGCATGCCGGAACCACCTCTCAGACGCGCCGGAAGCACGTGCCGGACACGCCAGAATCAACTACCGGACAGACCGGAACCACCTGCCGAGCACGCCGGAGCCACCTGTTCGACTCGCTGGAACCACCTGCCGGACAGGCCAATATCAACTGCTGGCTATGCCAGAACCACCTGGGGTACGGTCCGGAATCACCTGCCAGCCATGGCGGAACCACCTCTCAGACGTACCAGAACCACCTGCCGGAGAAGCTGGAAACACGTCCTGGACAGTCTGGAACCACCTGCCGGCCAAGCCTGAACCACCTGCCAAGCACAACGGAACAACCTGCCAGACACGCCAAAATCACCTGCGTGTTATGCCGGAACCACTTGGAGGACTCTCTGGGATGACCTGCCGGGCATGCAAAACCACCTCTGACGTGCCAGAACCATGTGAGGACAGTCCGGAATCACCTGTTGGGCATGCGAAACCACCTCTGAGACGTACCAGAACCACATGCCGTGCAGGCTGGAACCACCTACCGGACAGACCGGAATCACCTTTCGGGCATGCCGGAACCACCTGTCAGATGTGCCAGAAACACGTGCCGGAGACGCCGGAAGCACCTGCCAAGCACGTTGGAACCACCTGCTCAACTCGCCTGAACCGCCTGCAGGACATGCCAAAATCACCTGCCGACTATGCCAGAACCGCTTGGCGAACACTCCGGAATCACCTGCCGGGCATGCAGGAACCACCTCTCAGACATGCCAGAACCCCGTGCCAATGACCCCGGAAGCACCAGCCGCACGCCGGAACCACCTGCTCGACTCGCCAGAACCACCTGCCGATCACGCAAAAATCACCTGCCGGCTACGCCACAACCAGTTGGTGAACACTTTGGAATCACCTGCCAGGCTTGCTGGAACCACCTGCCAGTCATGCCAAAATCACCTGCCAACTACGCCAGAACCGCTTGGCGGACACTGCGGAAACACCTGTCGGGCCGGCTGGAACCACATCTCAGACGTGCCAGAAACGTGTTCATGAGATGCTGGAACCACACCCCGAACAGACGGATACCACCTGCCAGAACCGCCTGAACCACCTGCTGAGCACGCCGGAACCACCTGCTCGACTCACCGGTACCACCTCCCTGACACGCCAAAATCACCTGCTGGGTATGCCAGAACCACTTGGCGGACACTCCGGAATCATCTGCTGGACATGCCGGAACCAGCTCACAGACACACCAGAACCAAGTGCCGGAGACCCGGAAGCACGTGCCGAGCATGCCGGAGCCACCTGCTCGACTCGCCAGAAACACCTGCCGGACACGCCAAAATCACCTGCCGGGTATGCCAGAACCACCTGGCGGACACTACGAAATCACCTGCCGCGCATGCCAGAACCACCTCTCAGACGTGCCGGAGGCATGTGCCAGACACCGCCGGAAACACCTACCGGACAGACCGGAACCACCTGCCAAGAACGCCGGAGCCACCTGTTCGACTCGCTGGAACCACCTGCCGGAGCAGGCCAATATCAACTGCTGGGCTATGCCAGAACCACCTGGGGGACAGTCCGGGATCACCTGCCAGCCATGGCGGAACCACCTCTCAGACGTACCAGAACCACCTGCCGGAGAAGCTGGAAACACGTCCTGGACAGACTGGAACCACGTGACGGCCATGCCTGAACCACCTGCCGAGCACGGCGGAACCACCTGCCGGACACGCCAAAATCACCTGCGGGCTACGCCAGAACCACTTGGACGACTCTCCGAAATGACCTGCCGGGCATGTTGGAACCACCTCTCAGACGTGCGAGACACGTGGCGGACAGTCCGGAATCACCTGTTGGGCATACGCAACCACCTCTGACACGTACCAGAACCACGTGCCGTGCACGCCGGAACCACCTACCGGACAAGCAGAAATAAACTTTTGGGCATGCCGGAACCACCAGTCAGATGTGCCAGAAACACGTGCC
Source organism: Equus przewalskii (assembly GCF_037783145.1). Lineage (NCBI taxonomy): Eukaryota > Metazoa > Chordata > Mammalia > Perissodactyla > Equidae > Equus > Equus przewalskii. The sequence goes on along the minus strand of NW_027227686.1, from coordinate 802 downwards.
GGAGACGCCGGAAGCACCTGCCGAGCACGTCGCAACCATCTGCTCAACTCGCCTGAACCACCTGCCGGACACGCCAAAATCACCTGCCCGCTACGCCACAACCAGTTGGGGAGCACTTCGGAATCACCTGCCGGGCTTGCTGGAACCACCTGCCTGTCATGCCAAAATCACCTGCCAACTACACCAGCACCACATCGGGGACAAGCCGGAATCACGTGAGGGGCATGCCGGCACAGCCTCTCAGACTGAACCTCGTGCCGGACACAGAACCACCTGCCGGACAGACCGGAACCACCTGCCGGACACGCCGGAACCACCGGCTCGACCCGCCGGAACGACCGATGGACGTGCAAAATCACCTGCCGGCTACGCCGGAAACACTTGGCGAACACTCCGGAATCACCTGCCGGGCATGCCGGGCCCACAGTCTCGATATGCCAGAACCACGTGCCAATGACCCCGGAAGCACCTGCCGAGCACGCCGAAACCACCTGCTCGACTCGCCAGAACCACCTGCCGGACACGCAAAAATCACCTGCCGGCTACGCCACAACCAGTTGCGGAACACTTTGGAATCACCTGCCGGGCTTGCTGGAACCACTTGCCGGTCATGCCAAAATCACCTGCCAACTACGCCAGTACCACTTGGCGGACACTGTGGAAACACCTGTCGGGCCGGCCGGAACCACATCTCAGACGTGCCAGAACCATGTGCATGAGATGCTGGAACCACACCCCGAACAGACGGAAAACACCTGCCAGACCCGTCTGAACAACCTGCCGAGCACGCCGGAGCAACCTG